>NW_028115116.1:0-58534 GCF_964273445.1 Streptopelia decaocto
CAATTCTTCCCATTCCCATTGAAACTTTTCAAATCCCTCTCAAAATTGTTGAAATTCTCTTGAAGCTTTTAAAATTCTCTCTAGAATTTTCAAAATCCATGTCCACATGTTTACAATTTCACGTCAAAAAAATGGCTAAAATTCCAGTTGAAATTTTTTCAAAGTCCCTTAAAAATTTTCCAATTTTTGTCCCAATTCTTCCCATTCCCATTGAAACTTTTCAAATCCCTCTCAAAATTGTTGAAATTCTTTTGAAGCTTTTAAAATTCTCTCTAGAATTTTCAAAATCCATGGCCACATGTTTACAATTTCACATAAAAAAATTGTTAAAATTCCAGTTGAAATTTTTTCAAGTCCCTTAAAAATTTTCCAATTTTTGTCCCAATTCTTCCCATTCCCATTGAAACTTTTCAAATCCCTCTCCAAATTGTTGAAATTCTGTTGAAGCTTTTAAAATTCTCTCTAGAAATTTCAAAATCCACTTCAACATGTTTAAAATTTCACGTCAAAAAATGGCTAAAATTCCAGTTGAAATTTTTTCAAAGTCCCTTAAAAATTTTCCAATTTTTGTCCCAATTCTTCCCATTCCCTTTGAACCTCTCCAAATTGTTGAAATTCTGTTGAAGCTTTTAAAATTCTCTCTAGAATTTTCAAAATCCATGTCCACATGTTTACAATTTCACGTCAAAAAATGGCTAAAATTCCAGTTGAAATTTTTTCAAAGTCCCTTAAAAATTTTCCAATTTTGTCCCAATTCTTCCATTCCCATTGAAACTTTTCAAATCCCTCTCAAAATTGTTGAAATTCTCTTGAAGCTTTTAAAATTCTCTCTAGAATTTTCAAAATCCATGGCCACATGTTTACAATTTCACGTCAAAAAATGGCTAAAATTCCAGTTGAAATTTTTTCAAAGTCCCTGAAAAATTTTCCAATTTTTGTCCCAATTCTTCCCATTCCCATTGAAACTTTTCAAATCCCTCTCCAAATTGTTGAAATTCTCTTGAAGCTTTTAAAATTCTCTCTAGAATTTTCAAAATCCATGTCCACATGTTTACAATTTCACGTCAAAAAATTGCTAAAATTCCAGCTGAAATTTTTTCAAAGTCCCTTAAAAATTTTCCAATTTTTGTCCCAATTCTTCCCATTCCCATTGAAACTTTTCAAATCCCTCTCAAAATTGTTGAAATTCTCTTGAAGCTTTTAAAATTCTCTCTAGAATTTTCAAAATCCATGTCCACATGTTTACAATTTCACGTCAAAAAATGGCTAAAATTCCAGTTGAAATTTTTTCAAAGTCCCTTAAAAATTTTCCAATTTTTGTCCCAATTCTTCCCATTCCATTGAAACTTTTCAAATCCCTCTCCAAATTGTTGAAATTCTGTTGAAGCTTTTAAAATTCTCTCTAGAATTTTCAAAATCCATGGCCACATGTTTACAATTTCACATAAAAAAATTGTTAAAATTCCAGTTGAAATTTTTTCAAGTCCCTTAAAAATTTTCCAATTTTTGTCCCAATTCTTCCCATTCCCATTGAAACTTTTCAAATCCCTCTCAAAATTGTTGAAATTCTCTTGAAGCTTTTAAAATTCTCTCTAGAATTTTCAAAATCCATGTCCACATGTTTACAATTTCACGTCAAAAAATGGCTAAAATTCCAGTTGAAATTTTTTCAAAGTCCCTTAAAAATTTTCCCATTTTTGTCCCAATTCTTCCCATTCCCATTGAAACTTTTCAAATCCCTCTCAAAATTGTTGAAATTCTCTTGAAGCTTTTAAAATTCTCTCTAGAATTTTCAAAATCCATGGCCACATGTTTACAATTTCACGTCAAAAAATGGCTAAAATTCCAGTTGAAATTTTTTCAAAGTCCCTTAAAAATTTTCCAATTTTTGTCCCAATTCTTCCCATTCCCATTGAAACTTTTCAAATCCCTCTCAAAATTGTTGAAATTCTCTTGAAGCTTTTAAAATTCTCTCTAGAATTTTCAAAATCCACTTCAACATGTTAAAATTTCACGTCAAAAAATGGCTAAAATTCCAGTTGAAATTTTTTCAAAGTCCCTTAAAAATTTTCCAATTTTTGTCCCAATTCTTCCCATTCCCATTGAAACTTTTCAAATCCCTCTCCAAATTGTTGAAATTCTCTTGAAGCTTTTAAAATTCTCTCTAGAATTTTCAAAATCCATGGCCACATGTTTACAATTTCACGTCAAAAAATGGCTAAAATTCCAGCTGAAATTTTTTCAAAGTCCCTTAAAAATTTTCCAATTTTTGTCCCAATTCTTCCCATTCCCATTGAAACTTTTCAAATCCCTCTCAAAATTGTTGAAATTCTCTTGAAGCTTTTAAAATTCTCTCTAGAATTTTCAAAATCCATGTCCACATGTTTACAATTTCACGTCAAAAAATGGCTAAAATTCCAGTTGAAATTTTTTCAAAGTCCCTGAAAAATTTTCCAATTTTTGTCCCAATTCTTCCCATTCCCATTGAAACTTTTCAAATCCCTCTCAAAATTGTTGAAATTCTGTTGAAGCTTTTAAAATTCTCTCTAGAATTTTCAAAATCCATGTCCACATGTTTACAATTTCACGTCAAAAAATGGCTAAAATTCCAGTTGAAATTTTTTCAAAGTCCCTTAAAAAATTTTCCAATTTTTGTCCCAATTCTTCCCATTCCCATTGAAACTTTTCAAATCCCTCTCAAAATTGTTGAAATTCTCTTGAAGCTTTTAAAATTCTCTCTAGAATTTTCAAAATCCATGGCCACATGTTTACAATTTCACGTAAAAAAAAATGCTAATATTCCAGTTGAAATTTTTTCAAAGTCCCTTAAAAATTTTCCAATTTTTGTCCCAATTCTTCCCATTCCCATTGAAACTTTTCAAATCCCTCTCAAAATTGTTGAAATTCTCTTGAAGCTTTTAAAATTCTCTCTAGAATTTTCAAAATCCATGGCCACATGTTTACAATTTCACGTCAAAAAATGGCTAAAATTCCAGTTGAAATTTTTTCAAAGTCCCTTAAAAATTTTCCAATTTTTGTCCCAATTCTTCCCATTCCCATTGAAACTTTTCAAATCCCTCTCAAAATTGTTGAAATTCTCTTGAAGCTTTTAAAATTCTCTCTAGAATTTTCAAATCCACTTCAACATGTTTAAAATTTCACGTCAAAAAATGGCTAAAATTCCAGTTGAAATTTTTTCAAAGTCCCTTAAAAATTTTCCAATTTTTGTCCCAATTCTTCCCATTCCCATTGAAACTTTTCAAATCCCTCTCAAAATTGTTGAAATTCTCTTGAAGCTTTTAAAATTCTCTCTAGAATTTTCAAAATCCATGGCCACATGTTTACAATTTCACGTAAAAAAATTGCTAAAATTCCAGCTGAAATTTTTTCAAAGTCCCTTAAAAATTTTCCAATTTTTGTCCCAATTCTTCCCATTCCCATTGAAACTTTTCAAATCCCTCTCAAAATTGTTGAAATTCTCTTGAAGCTTTTAAAATTCTCTCTAGAATTTTCAAAATCCATGTCCACATGTTTACAATTTCACGTCAAAAAATGGCTAAAATTCCAGTTGAAATTTTTTCAAAGTCCCTTAAAAATTTTCCAATTTTTGTCCCAATTCTTCCCATTCCCATTGAAACTTTTCAAATCCCTCTCAAAATTGTTGAAATTCTGTTGAAGCTTTTAAAATTCTCTCTAGAAATTTCAAAATCCACTTCAACATGTTTAAAATTTCACGTCAAAAAATGGCTAAAATTCCAGTTGAAATTTTTTCAAAGTCCCTTCAAAATTTTCCAATTTTTGTCCCAATTCTTCCATTCCCTTTGAACCTCTCAAAATTGTTGAAGTTCTCTTGAAGCTTTTAAAATTCTCTCTAGAATTTTCAAAATCCATGTCCACATGTTTACAATTTCACGTCAAAAAATGGCTAAAATTCCAGTTGAAATTTTTTCAAAGTCCCTTAAAAATTTTCCAATTTTTGTCCCAATTCTTCCCATTCCCATTGAAACTTTTCAAATCCCTCTCAAAATTGTTGAAATTCTCTTGAAGCTTTTAAAATTCTCTCTAGAATTTTCAAAATCCATGTCCACATGTTTACAATTTCACGTCAAAAAATGGCTAAAATTCCAGTTGAAATTTTTTCAAAGTCCCTTAAAAATTTTCCAATTTTTGTCCCAATTCTTCCCATTCCCATTGAAACTTTTCAAATCCCTCTCAAAATTGTTGAAATTCTCTTGAAGCTTTTAAAATTCTCTCTAGAATTTTCAAAATCCATGTCCACATGTTTACAATTTCACGTCAAAAAATGGCTAAAATTCCAGTTGAAATTTTTTCAAAGTCCCTGAAAAATTTTCCAATTTTTGTCCCAATTCTTCCCATTCCCATTGAAACTTTTCAAATCCCTCTCAAAATTGTTGAAATTCTGTTGAAGCTTTTAAAATTCTCTCTAGAATTTTCAAAATCCATGTCCACATGTTTACAATTTCACGTCAAAAAATGGCTAAAATTCCAGTTGAAATTTTTTCAAAGTCCCTTAAAAATTTTCCAATTTTTGTCCCAATTCTTCCCATTCCCATTGAAACTTTTCAAATCCCTCTCAAAATTGTTGAAATTCTCTTGAAGCTTTTAAAATTCTCTCTAGAATTTTCAAAATCCATGGCCACATGTTTACAATTTCACGTAAAAAAAAATGCTAATATTCCAGTTGAAATTTTTTCAAAGTCCCTTAAAAATTTTCCAATTTTTGTCCCAATTCTTCCCATTCCCATTGAAACTTTTCAAATCCCTCTCAAAATTGTTGAAATTCTCTTGAAGCTTTTAAAATTCTCTCTAGAATTTTCAAAATCCATGGCCACATGTTTACAATTTCACGTAAAAAAATTGCTAAAATTCCAGTTGAAATTTTTTCAAAGTCCCTTAAAAATTTTCCAATTTTTGTCCCAATTCTTCCCATTCCCATTGAAACTTTTCAAATCCCTCTCAAAATTGTTGAAATTCTCTTGAAGCTTTTAAAATTCTCTCTAGAATTTTCAAAATCCATGGCCACATGTTTACAATTTCACGTCAAAAAATGGCTAAAATTCCAGTTGAAATTTTTTCAAAGTCCCTTAAAAATTTTCCAATTTTTGTCCCAATTCTTCCCATTCCCATTGAAACTTTTCAAATCCCTCTCCAAATTGTTGAAATTCTCTTGAAGCTTTTAAAATTCTCTCTAGAATTTTCAAAATCCATGTCCACATGTTTACAATTTCACGTCAAAAAATTGCTAAAATTCCAGCTGAAATTTTTTCAAAGTCCCTGAAAAATTTTCCAATTTTTGTCCCAATTCTTCCCATTCCCATTGAAACTTTTCAAATCCCTCTCAAAATTGTTGAAATTCTCTTGAAGCTTTTAAAATTCTCTCTAGAATTTTCAAAATCCATGTCCACATGTTTACAATTTCACGTCAAAAAATGGCTAAAATTCCAGTTGAAATTTTTTCAAAGTCCCTTAAAAATTTTCCAATTTTTGTCCCAATTCTTCCCATTCCCATTGAAACTTTTCAAATCCCTCTCCAAATTGTTGAAATTCTGTTGAAGCTTTTAAAATTCTCTCTAGAATTTTCAAAATCCATGGCCACATGTTTACAATTTCACATAAAAAAATTGTTAAAATTCCAGTTGAAATTTTTTCAAGTCCCTTAAAAATTTTCCAATTTTTGTCCCAATTCTTCCCATTCCCATTGAAACTTTTCAAATCCCTCTCAAAATTGTTGAAATTCTCTTGAAGCTTTTAAAATTCTCTCTAGAATTTTCAAAATCCATGTCCACATGTTTACAATTTCACGTCAAAAAATGGCTAAAATTCCAGTTGAAATTTTTTCAAAGTCCCTTAAAAATTTTCCCATTTTTGTCCCAATTCTTCCCATTCCCATTGAAACTTTTCAAATCCCTCTCAAAATTGTTGAAATTCTCTTGAAGCTTTTAAAATTCTCTCTAGAATTTTCAAAATCCATGGCCACATGTTTACAATTTCACGTCAAAAAATGGCTAAAATTCCAGTTGAAATTTTTTCAAAGTCCCTTAAAAATTTTCCAATTTTTGTCCCAATTCTTCCCATTCCCATTGAAACTTTTCAAATCCCTCTCAAAATTGTTGAAATTCTCTTGAAGCTTTTAAAATTCTCTCTAGAATTTTCAAAATCCACTTCAACATGTTTAAAATTTCACGTCAAAAAATGGCTAAAATTCCAGTTGAAATTTTTTCAAAGTCCCTTAAAAATTTTCCAATTTTTGTCCCAATTCTTCCCATTCCCATTGAAACTTTTCAAATCCCTCTCCAAATTGTTGAAATTCTCTTGAAGCTTTTAAAATTCTCTCTAGAATTTTCAAAATCCATGGCCACATGTTTACAATTTCACGTCAAAAAATGGCTAAAATTCCAGCTGAAATTTTTTCAAAGTCCCTTAAAAATTTTCCAATTTTTGTCCCAATTCTTCCCATTCCCATTGAAACTTTTCAAATCCCTCTCAAAATTGTTGAAATTCTCTTGAAGCTTTTAAAATTCTCTCTAGAATTTTCAAAATCCATGTCCACATGTTTACAATTTCACGTCAAAAAATGGCTAAAATTCCAGTTGAAATTTTTTCAAAGTCCCTGAAAAATTTTCCAATTTTTGTCCCAATTCTTCCCATTCCCATTGAAACTTTTCAAATCCCTCTCAAAATTGTTGAAATTCTGTTGAAGCTTTTAAAATTCTCTCTAGAATTTTCAAAATCCATGTCCACATGTTTACAATTTCACGTCAAAAAATGGCTAAAATTCCAGTTGAAATTTTTTCAAAGTCCCTTAAAAATTTTCCAATTTTTGTCCCAATTCTTCCCATTCCCATAGAAACTTTTCAAATCCCTCTCAAAATTGTTGAAATTCTCTTGAAGCTTTTAAAATTCTCTCTAGAATTTTCAAAATCCATGGCCACATGTTTACAATTTCACGTAAAAAAAAATGCTAATATTCCAGTTGAAATTTTTTCAAAGTCCCTTAAAAATTTTCCAATTTTTGTCCCAATTCTTCCCATTCCCATTGAAACTTTTCAAATCCCTCTCAAAATTGTTGAAATTCTCTTGAAGCTTTTAAAATTCTCTCTAGAATTTTCAAAATCCATGGCCACATGTTTACAATTTCACGTCAAAAAATGGCTAAAATTCCAGTTGAAATTTTTTCAAAGTCCCTTAAAAATTTTCCAATTTTTGTCCCAATTCTTCCCATTCCCATTGAAACTTTTCAAATCCCTCTCAAAATTGTTGAAATTCTCTTGAAGCTTTTAAAATTCTCTCTAGAATTTTCAAAATCCACTTCAACATGTTTAAAATTTCACGTCAAAAAATGGCTAAAATTCCAGTTGAAATTTTTTCAAAGTCCCTTAAAAATTTTCCAATTTTTGTCCCAATTCTTCCCATTCCCATTGAAACTTTTCAAATCCCTCTCAAAATTGTTGAAATTCTCTTGAAGCTTTTAAAATTCTCTCTAGAATTTTCAAAATCCATGGCCACATGTTTACAATTTCACGTAAAAAAATGGCTAAAATTCCAGCTGAAATTTTTTCAAAGTCCCTTAAAAATTTTCCAATTTTTGTCCCAATTCTTCCCATTCCCATTGAAACTTTTCAAATCCCTCTCAAAATTGTTGAAATTCTCTTGAAGCTTTTAAAATTCTCTCTAGAATTTTCAAAATCCATGTCCACATGTTTACAATTTCACGTCAAAAAATGGCTAAAATTCCAGTTGAAATTTTTTCAAAGTCCCTTAAAAATTTTCCAATTTTTGTCCCAATTCTTCCCATTCCCATTGAAACTTTTCAAATCCCTCTCAAAATTGTTGAAATTCTGTTGAAGCTTTTAAAATTCTCTCTAGAAATTTCAAAATCCACTTCAACATGTTTAAAATTTCACGTCAAAAAATGGCTAAAATTCCAGTTGAAATTTTTTCAAAGTCCCTTCAAAATTTTCCAATTTTTGTCCCAATTCTTCCCATTCCCTTTGAACCTCTCAAAATTGTTGAAGTTCTCTTGAAGCTTTTAAAATTCTCTCTAGAATTTTCAAAATCCATGTCCACATGTTTACAATTTCACGTCAAAAAATGGCTAAAATTCCAGTTGAAATTTTTTCAAAGTCCCTTAAAAATTTTCCAATTTTTGTCCCAATTCTTCCCATTCCCATTGAAACTTTTCAAATCCCTCTCAAAATTGTTGAAATTCTCTTGAAGCTTTTAAAATTCTCTCTAGAATTTTCAAAATCCATGTCCACATGTTTACAATTTCACGTCAAAAAATGGCTAAAATTCCAGTTGAAATTTTTTCAAAGTCCCTTAAAAATTTTCCAATTTTTGTCCCAATTCTTCCCATTCCCATTGAAACTTTTCAAATCCCTCTCAAAATTGTTGAAATTCTCTTGAAGCTTTTAAAATTCTCTCTAGAATTTTCAAAATCCATGTCCACATGTTTACAATTTCACGTCAAAAAATGGCTAAAATTCCAGTTGAAATTTTTTCAAAGTCCCTGAAAAATTTTCCAATTTTTGTCCCAATTCTTCCCATTCCCATTGAAACTTTTCAAATCCCTCTCAAAATTGTTGAAATTCTGTTGAAGCTTTTAAAATTCTCTCTAGAATTTTCAAAATCCATGTCCACATGTTTACAATTTCACGTCAAAAAATGGCTAAAATTCCAGTTGAAATTTTTTCAAAGTCCCTTAAAAATTTTCCAATTTTTGTCCCAATTCTTCCCATTCCCATTGAAACTTTTCAAATCCCTCTCAAAATTGTTGAAATTCTCTTGAAGCTTTTAAAATTCTCTCTAGAATTTTCAAAATCCATGGCCACATGTTTACAATTTCACGTAAAAAAAATGCTAATATTCCAGTTGAAATTTTTTCAAAGTCCCTTAAAAATTTTCCAATTTTTGTCCCAATTCTTCCCATTCCCATTGAAACTTTTCAAATCCCTCTCAAAATTGTTGAAATTCTCTTGAAGCTTTTAAAATTCTCTCTAGAATTTTCAAAATCCATGGCCACATGTTTACAATTTCACGTAAAAAAATTGCTAAAATTCCAGTTGAAATTTTTTCAAAGTCCCTTAAAAATTTTCCAATTTTTGTCCCAATTCTTCCCATTCCCATTGAAACTTTTCAAATCCCTCTCAAAATTGTTGAAATTCTCTTGAAGCTTTTAAAATTCTCTCTAGAATTTTCAAAATCCATGGCCACATGTTTACAATTTCACGTCAAAAAATGGCTAAAATTCCAGTTGAAATTTTTTCAAAGTCCCTTAAAAATTTTCCAATTTTTGTCCCAATTCTTCCCATTCCCATTGAAACTTTTCAAATCCCTCTCAAAATTGTTGAAATTCTCTTGAAGCTTTTAAAATTCTCTCTAGAATTTTCAAAATCCATGGCCACATGTTTACAATTTCACGTCAAAAAATGGCTAAAATTCCAGTTGAAATTTTTTCAAAGTCCCTTAAAAATTTTCCAATTTTTGTCCCAATTCTTCCCATTCCCATTGAAACTTTTCAAATCCCTCTCAAAATTGTTGAAATTCTGTTGAAGCTTTTAAAATTCTCTCTAGAATTTTCAAAATCCATGTCCACATGTTTACAATTTCACGTCAAAAAATGGCTAAAATTCCAGTTGAAATTTTTTCAAAGTCCCTTAAAAATTTTCCAATTTTTGTCCCAATTCTTCCCATTCCCATTGAAACTTTTCAAATCCCTCTCAAAATTGTTGAAATTCTCTTGAAGCTTTTAAAATTCTCTCTAGAATTTTCAAAATCCATGGCCACATGTTTACAATTTCACGTCAAAAAATGGCTAAAATTCCAGTTGAAATTTTTTCAAAGTCCCTTAAAAATTTTCCAATTTTTGTCCCAATTCTTCCCATTCCCATTGAAACTTTTCAAATCCCTCTCAAAATTGTTGAAATTCTCTTGAAGCTTTTAAAATTCTCTCTAGAATTTTCAAAATCCATGGCCACATGTTTACAATTTCACGTCAAAAAAATGGCTAAAATTCCAGTTGAAATTTTTTCAAAGTCCCTGAAAAATTTTCCAATTTTTGTCCCAATTCTTCCCATTCCCATTGAAACTTTTCAAATCCCTCTCCAAATTGTTGAAATTCTCTTGAAGCTTTTAAAATTCTCTCTAGAATTTTCAAAATCCATGGCCACATGTTTACAATTTCACGTAAAAAAAATGCTAATATTCCAGTTGAAATTTTTTCAAAGTCCCTTAAAAATTTTCCAATTTTTGTCCCAATTCTTCCCATTCCCATTGAAACTTTTCAAATCCCTCTCAAAATTGTTGAAATTCTCTTGAAGCTTTTAAAATTCTCTCTAGAATTTTCAAAATCCATGGCCACATGTTTACAATTTCACGTCAAAAAATGGCTAAAATTCCAGTTGAAATTTTTTCAAAGTCCCTTAAAAATTTTCCAATTTTTGTCCCAATTCTTCCCATTCCCATTGAAACTTTTCAAATCCCTCTCAAAATTGTTGAAATTCTGTTGAAGCTTTTAAAATTCTCTCTAGAATTTTCAAAATCCATGTCCACATGTTTACAATTTCACGTCAAAAAATGGCTAAAATTCCAGTTGAAATTTTTTCAAAGTCCCTGAAAAATTTTCCAATTTTTGTCCCAATTCTTCCCATTCCCATTGAAACTTTTCAAATCCCTCTCCAAATTGTTGAAATTCTCTTGAAGCTTTTAAAATTCTCTCTAGAATTTTCAAAATCCATGTCCACATGTTTACAATTTCACGTCAAAAAATTGCTAAAATTCCAGCTGAAATTTTTTCAAAGTCCCTTAAAAATTTTCCAATTTTTGTCCCAATTCTTCCCATTCCCATTGAAACTTTTCAAATCCCTCTCAAAATTGTTGAAATTCTTTTGAAGCTTTTAAAATTCTCTCTAGAATTTTCAAAATCCATGGCCACATGTTTACAATTTCACATAAAAAAATTGTTAAAATTCCAGCTGAAATTTTTTCAAGTCCCTTAAAAATTTTCCAATTTTTGTCCCAATTCTTCCCATTCCCATTGAACTTTTCAAATCCCTCTCCAAATTGTTGAAATTCTGTTGAAGCTTTTAAAATTCTCTCTAGAAATTTCAAAATCCACTTCAACATGTTTAAAATTTCACGTCAAAAAATGGCTAAAATTCCAGTTGAAATTTTTTCAAAGTCCCTTAAAAATTTTCCAATTTTTGTCCCAATTCTTCCCATTCCCTTTGAACCTCTCAAAATTGTTGAAATTCTGTTGAAGCTTTTAAAATTCTCTCTAGAATTTTCAAAATCCATGTCCACATGTTTACAATTTCACGTCAAAAAATGGCTAAAATTCCAGTTGAAATTTTTTCAAAGTCCCTTAAAAATTTTCCAATTTTTGTCCCAATTCTTCCCATTCCCATTGAAACTTTTCAAAATCCCTCTCAAAATTGTTGAAATTCTCTTGAAGCTTTTAAAATTCTCTCTAGAATTTTCAAAATCCATGGCCACATGTTTACAATTTCACGTCAAAAAATGGCTAAAATTCCAGTTGAAATTTTTTCAAAGTCCCTGAAAAATTTTCCAATTTTTGTCCCAATTCTTCCCATTCCCATTGAAACTTTTCAAATCCCTCTCCAAATTGTTGAAATTCTCTTGAAGCTTTTAAAATTCTCTCTAGAATTTTCAAAATCCATGTCCACATGTTTACAATTTCACGTCAAAAAATTGCTAAAATTCCAGCTGAAATTTTTTCAAAGTCCCTGAAAAATTTTCCAATTTTTGTCCCAATTCTTCCCATTCCCATTGAAACTTTTCAAATCCCTCTCAAAATTGTTGAAATTCTCTTGAAGCTTTTAAAATTCTCTCTAGAATTTTCAAAATCCATGTCCACATGTTTACAATTTCACGTCAAAAAATGGCTAAAATTCCAGTTGAAATTTTTTCAAAGTCCCTTAAAAATTTTCCAATTTTTGTCCCAATTCTTCCCATTCCCATTGAAACTTTTCAAATCCCTCTCCAAATTGTTGAAATTCTGTTGAAGCTTTTAAAATTCTCTCTAGAATTTTCAAAATCCATGGCCACATGTTTACAATTTCACATAAAAAAATTGTTAAAATTCCAGTTGAAATTTTTTCAAGTCCCTTAAAAATTTTCCAATTTTTGTCCCAATTCTTCCCATTCCCATTGAAACTTTTCAAATCCCTCTCAAAATTGTAGAAATTCTGTTGAAGCTTTTAAAATTCTCTCTAGAATTTTCAAAATCCATGTCCACATGTTTACAATTTCACGTCAAAAAATGGCTAAAATTCCAGTTGAAATTTTTTCAAAGTCCCTTAAAAATTTTCCAATTTTTGTCCCAATTCTTCCCATTCCCATTGAAACTTTTCAAATCCCTCTCAAAATTGTTGAAATTCTCTTGAAGCTTTTAAAATTCTCTCTAGAATTTTCAAAATCCATGTCCACATGTTTACAATTTCACGTCAAAAAATGGCTAAAATTCCAGTGAAATTTTTTCAAAGTCCCTTAAAAATTTTCCAATTTTTGTCCCAATTCTTCCCATTCCCATTGAAACTTTTCAAATCCCTCTCAAAATTGTTGAAATTCTCTTGAAGCTTTTAAAATTCTCTCTAGAATTTTCAAAATCCACTTCAACATGTTTAAAATTTCACGTCAAAAAATGGCTAAAATTCCAGTTGAAATTTTTTCAAAGTCCCTTAAAAATTTTCCAATTTTTGTCCCAATTCTTCCCATTCCCATTGAAACTTTTCAAATCCCTCTCAAAATTGTTGAAATTCTCTTGAAGCTTTTAAAATTCTCTCTAGTATTTTCAAAATCCATGGCCACATGTTTACAATTTCACGTAAAAAAATTGCTAAAATTCCAGCTGAAATTTTTTCAAAGTCCCTTAAAAATTTTCCAATTTTTGTCCCAATTCTTCCCATTCCCATTGAAACTTTTCAAATCCCTCTCAAAATTGTTGAAATTCTCTTGAAGCTTTTAAAATTCTCTCTAGAATTTTCAAAATCCATGTCCACATGTTTACAATTTCACGTCAAAAAATGGCTAAAATTCCAGTTGAAATTTTTTCAAAGTCCCTTCAAAATTTTCCAATTTTTGTCCCAATTCTTCCCATTCCCATTGAAACTTTTCAAATCCCTCTCAAAATTGTTGAAATTCTGTTGAAGCTTTTAAAATTCTCTCTAGAAATTTCAAAATCCACTTCAACATGTTTAAAATTTCACGTCAAAAAATGGCTAAAATTCCAGTTGAAATTTTTTCAAAGTCCCTTCAAAATTTTCCAATTTTTGTCCCAATTCTTCCCATTCCCTTTGAACCTCTCAAAATTGTTGAAGTTCTCTTGAAGCTTTTAAAATTCTCTCTAGAATTTTCAAAATCCATGTCCACATGTTTACAATTTCACGTCAAAAAATGGCTAAAATTCCAGTTGAAATTTTTTCAAAGTCCCTTAAAAATTTTCCAATTTTTGTCCCAATTCTTCCCATTCCCATTGAAACTTTTCAAATCCCTCTCAAAATTGTTGAAATTCTCTTGAAGCTTTTAAAATTCTCTCTAGAATTTTCAAAATCCATGGCCACATGTTTACAATTTCACGTCAAAAAATGGCTAAAATTCCAGTTGAAATTTTTTCAAAGTCCCTTAAAAATTTTCCAATTTTTGTCCCAATTCTTCCCATTCCCATTGAAACTTTTCAAATCCCTCTCAAAATTGTTGAAATTCTGTTGAAGCTTTTAAAATTCTCTCTAGTATTTTCAAAATCCATGGCCACATGTTTACAATTTCACGTCAAAAAATGGCTAAAATTCCAGTTGAAATTTTTTCAAAGTCCCTTAAAAATTTTCCAATTTTTGTCCCAATTCTTCCCATTCCCATTGAAACTTTTCAAATCCCTCTCAAAATTGTTGAAATTCTCTTGAAGCTTTTAAAATTCTCTCTAGTATTTTCAAAATCCATGGCCACATGTTTACAATTTCACGTAAAAAAAAATGCTAAAATTCCAGTTGAAATTTTTTCAAAGTCCCTTAAAAATTTTCCAATTTTTGTCCCAATACTTCCCATTCCCATTGAAACTTTTCAAATCCCTCTCAAAATTGTTGAAATTCTCTTGAAGCTTTTTAAAATTCTCTCTAGAATTTTCAAAATCCATGGCCACATGTTTACAATTTCACGTAAAAAAATTGCTAAAATTCCAGTTGAAATTTTTTCAAAGTCCTTAAAAATTTTCCAATTTTTGTCCCAATTCTTCCCATTCCCATTGAAACTTTTCAAATCCCTCTCAAAATTGTTGAAATTCTGTTGAAGCTTTTAAAATTCTCTCTAGAATTTTCAAAATCCATGTCCACATGTTTACAATTTCACGTCAAAAAATGGCTAAAATTCCAGTTGAAATTTTTTCAAAGTCCCTTAAAAATTTTCCAATTTTTGTCCCAATTCTTCCCATTCCCATTGAAACTTTTCAAATCCCTCTCAAAATTGTTGAAATTCTCTTGAAGCTTTTAAAATTCTCTCTAGAATTTTCAAAATCCATGTCCACATGTTTACAATTTCACGTCAAAAAATGGCTAAAATTCCAGTTGAAATTTTTTCAAAGTCCCTGAAAAATTTTCCAATTTTTGTCCCAATTCTTCCCATTCCCATTGAAACTTTTCAAATCCCTCTCAAAATTGTTGAAATTCTGTTGAAGCTTTTAAAATTCTCTCTAGAATTTTCAAAATCCATGTCCACATGTTTACAATTTCACGTCAAAAAATGGCTAAAATTCCAGTTGAAATTTTTTCAAAGTCCCTTAAAAATTTTCCAATTTTTGTCCCAATTCTTCCCATTCCCATTGAAACTTTTCAAATCCCTCTCAAAATTGTTGAAATTCTCTTGAAGCTTTTAAAATTCTCTCTAGAATTTTCAAAATCCATGGCCACATGTTTACAATTTCACGTAAAAAAAAATGCTAATATTCCAGTTGAAATTTTTTCAAAGTCCCTTAAAAATTTTCCAATTTTTGTCCCAATTCTTCCCATTCCCATTGAAACTTTTCAAATCCCTCTCAAAATTGTTGAAATTCTCTTGAAGCTTTTAAAATTCTCTCTAGAATTTTCAAAATCCATGGCCACATGTTTACAATTTCACGTAAAAAAATTGCTAAAATTCCAGTTGAAATTTTTTCAAAGTCCCTTAAAAATTTTCCAATTTTTGTCCCAATTCTTCCCATTCCCATTGAAACTTTTCAAATCCCTCTCAAAATTGTTGAAATTCTCTTGAAGCTTTTAAAATTCTCTCTAGAATTTTCAAAATCCATGGCCACATGTTTACAATTTCACGTCAAAAAATGGCTAAAATTCCAGTTGAAATTTTTTCAAAGTCCCTTAAAAATTTTCCAATTTTTGTCCCAATTCTTCCCATTCCCATTGAAACTTTTCAAATCCCTCTCAAAATTGTTGAAATTCTCTTGAAGCTTTTAAAATTCTCTCTAGAATTTTCAAAATCCATGTCCACATGTTTACAATTTCACGTCAAAAAATGGCTAAAATTCCAGTTGAAATTTTTTCAAAGTCCCTTAAAAATTTTCCAATTTTTGTCCCAATTCTTCCCATTCCCATTGAAACTTTTCAAATCCCTCTCAAAATTGTTGAAATTCTGTTGAAGCTTTTAAAATTCTCTCTAGAATTTTCAAAATCCATGTCCACATGTTTACAATTTCACGTCAAAAAATGGCTAAAATTCCAGTTGAAATTTTTTTCAAAGTCCCTTAAAAATTTTCCAATTTTTGTCCCAATTCTTCCCATTCCCATTGAAACTTTTCAAATCCCTCTCAAAATTGTTGAAATTCTCTTGAAGCTTTTAAAATTCTCTCTAGAATTTTCAAAATCCATCCACATGTTTACAATTTCACGTCAAAAAATGGCTAAAATTCCAGTTGAAATTTTTTCAAAGTCCCTTAAAAATTTTCCAATTTTTGTCCCAATTCTTCCCATTCCCATTGAAACTTTTCAAATCCCTCTCCAAATTGTTGAAATTCTCTTGAAGCTTTTAAAATTCTCTCTAGAATTTTCAAAATCCATGGCCACATGTTTACAATTTCACGTCAAAAAATGGCTAAAATTCCAGTTGAAATTTTTTCAAAGTCCCTGAAAAATTTTCCAATTTTTGTCCCAATTCTTCCCATTCCCATTGAAACTTTTCAAATCCCTCTCCAAATTGTTGAAATTCTCTTGAAGCTTTTAAAATTCTCTCTAGAATTTTCAAAATCCATGGCCACATGTTTACAATTTCACGTAAAAAAAAATGCTAATATTCCAGTTGAAATTTTTTCAAAGTCCCTTAAAAATTTTCCAATTTTTGTCCCAATTCTTCCCATTCCCATTGAAACTTTTCAAATCCCTCTCAAAATTGTTGAAATTCTCTTGAAGCTTTTAAAATTCTCTCTAGAATTTTCAAAATCCATGGCCACATGTTTACAATTTCACGTCAAAAAATGGCTAAAATTCCAGTTGAAATTTTTTCAAAGTCCCTTAAAAATTTTCCAATTTTTGTCCCAATTCTTCCCATTCCCATTGAAACTTTTCAAATCCCTCTCAAAATTGTTGAAATTCTGTTGAAGCTTTTAAAATTCTCTCTAGAATTTTCAAAATCCATGTCCACATGTTTACAATTTCACGTCAAAAAATGGCTAAAATTCCAGTTGAAATTTTTTCAAAGTCCCTGAAAAATTTTCCAATTTTTGTCCCAATTCTTCCCATTCCCATTGAAACTTTTCAAATCCCTCTCCAAATTGTTGAAATTCTCTTGAAGCTTTTAAAATTCTCTCTAGAATTTTCAAAATCCATGTCCACATGTTTACAATTTCACGTCAAAAAATTGCTAAAATTCCAGCTGAAATTTTTTCAAAGTCCCTTAAAAATTTTCCAATTTTTGTCCCAATTCTTCCCATTCCCATTGAAACTTTTCAAATCCCTCTCAAAATTGTTGAAATTCTTTTGAAGCTTTTAAAATTCTCTCTAGAATTTTCAAAATCCATGGCCACATGTTTACAATTTCACATAAAAAAATTGTTAAAATTCCAGCTGAAATTTTTTCAAGTCCCTTAAAAATTTTCCAATTTTTGTCCCAATTCTTCCCATTCCCATTGAAACTTTTCAAATCCCTCTCCAAATTGTTGAAATTCTGTTGAAGCTTTTAAAATTCTCTCTAGAAATTTCAAAATCCACTTCAACATGTTTAAAATTTCACGTCAAAAAATGGCTAAAATTCCAGTTGAAATTTTTTCAAAGTCCCTTAAAAATTTTCCAATTTTTGTCCCAATTCTTCCCATTCCCTTTGAACCTCTCAAAATTGTTGAAATTCTGTTGAAGCTTTTAAAATTCTCTCTAGAATTTTCAAAATCCATGTCCACATGTTTACAATTTCACGTCAAAAAATGGCTAAAATTCCAGTTGAAATTTTTTCAAAGTCCCTTAAAAATTTTCCAATTTTTGTCCCAATTCTTCCCATTCCCATTGAAACTTTTCAAATCCCTCTCAAAATTGTTGAAATTCTCTTGAAGCTTTTAAAATTCTCTCTAGAATTTTCAAAATCCATGGCCACATGTTTACAATTTCACGTCAAAAAATGGCTAAAATTCCAGTTGAAATTTTTTCAAAGTCCCTGAAAAATTTTCCAATTTTTGTCCCAATTCTTCCCATTCCCATTGAAACTTTTCAAATCCCTCTCCAAATTGTTGAAATTCTCTTGAAGCTTTTAAAATTCTCTCTAGAATTTTCAAAATCCATGTCCACATGTTTACAATTTCACGTCAAAAAATTGCTAAAATTCCAGCTGAAATTTTTTCAAAGTCCCTGAAAAATTTTCCAATTTTTGTCCCAATTCTTCCCATTCCCATTGAAACTTTTCAAATCCCTCTCAAAATTGTTGAAATTCTCTTGAAGCTTTTAAAATTCTCTCTAGAATTTTCAAAATCCATGTCCACATGTTTACAATTTCACGTCAAAAAATGGCTAAAATTCCAGTTGAAATTTTTTCAAAGTCCCTTAAAAATTTTCCAATTTTTGTCCCAATTCTTCCCATTCCCATTGAAACTTTTCAAATCCCTCTCCAAATTGTTGAAATTCTGTTGAAGCTTTTAAAATTCTCTCTAGAATTTTCAAAATCCATGGCCACATGTTTACAATTTCACATAAAAAAATTGTTAAAATTCCAGTTGAAATTTTTTCAAGTCCCTTAAAAATTTTCCAATTTTTGTCCCAATTCTTCCCATTCCCATTGAAACTTTTCAAATCCCTCTCAAAATTGTAGAAATTCTGTTGAAGCTTTTAAAATTCTCTCTAGAATTTTCAAAATCCATGTCCACATGTTTACAATTTCACGTCAAAAAATGGCTAAAATTCCAGTTGAAATTTTTTCAAAGTCCCTTAAAAATTTTCCAATTTTTGTCCCAATTCTTCCCATTCCCATTGAAACTTTTCAAATCCCTCTCAAAATTGTTGAAATTCTCTTGAAGCTTTTAAAATTCTCTCTAGAATTTTCAAAATCCATGTCCACATGTTTACAATTTCACGTCAAAAAATGGCTAAAATTCCAGTTGAAATTTTTTCAAAGTCCCTTAAAAATTTTCCAATTTTTGTCCCAATTCTTCCCATTCCCATTGAAACTTTTCAAATCCCTCTCAAAATTGTTGAAATTCTCTTGAAGCTTTTAAAATTCTCTCTAGAATTTTCAAAATCCACTTCAACATGTTTAAAATTTCACGTCAAAAAATGGCTAAAATTCCAGTTGAAATTTTTTCAAAGTCCCTTAAAAATTTTCCAATTTTTGTCCCAATTCTTCCCATTCCCATTGAAACTTTTCAAATCCCTCTCAAAATTGTTGAAATTCTCTTGAAGCTTTTAAAATTCTCTCTAGTATTTTCAAAATCCATGGCCACATGTTTACAATTTCACGTAAAAAAATTGCTAAAATTCCAGCTGAAATTTTTTCAAAGTCCCTTAAAAATTTTCCAATTTTTGTCCCAATTCTTCCCATTCCCATTGAAACTTTTCAAATCCCTCTCAAAATTGTTGAAATTCTCTTGAAGCTTTTAAAATTCTCTCTAGAATTTTCAAAATCCATGTCCACATGTTTACAATTTCACGTCAAAAAATGGCTAAAATTCCAGTTGAAATTTTTTCAAAGTCCCTTCAAAATTTTCCAATTTTTGTCCCAATTCTTCCCATTCCCATTGAAACTTTTCAAATCCCTCTCAAAATTGTTGAAATTCTGTTGAAGCTTTTAAAATTCTCTCTAGAAATTTCAAAATCCACTTCAACATGTTTAAAATTTCACGTCAAAAAATGGCTAAAATTCCAGTTGAAATTTTTTCAAAGTCCCTTCAAAATTTTCCAATTTTTGTCCCAATTCTTCCCATTCCCTTTGAACCTCTCAAAATTGTTGAAGTTCTCTTGAAGCTTTTAAAATTCTCTCTAGAATTTTCAAAATCCATGTCCACATGTTTACAATTTCACGTCAAAAAATGGCTAAAATTCCAGTTGAAATTTTTTCAAAGTCCCTTAAAAATTTTCCAATTTTTGTCCCAATTCTTCCCATTCCCATTGAAACTTTTCAAATCCCTCTCAAAATTGTTGAAATTCTCTTGAAGCTTTTAAAATTCTCTCTAGAATTTTCAAAATCCATGTCCACATGTTTACAATTTCACGTCAAAAAATGGCTAAAATTCCAGTTGAAATTTTTTCAAAGTCCCTGAAAAATTTTCCAATTTTTGTCCCAATTCTTCCCATTCCCATTGAAACTTTTCAAATCCCTCTCAAAATTGTTGAAATTCTCTTGAAGCTTTTAAAATTCTCTCTAGAATTTTCAAAATCCATGTCCACATGTTTACAATTTCACGTCAAAAAATGGCTAAAATTCCAGTTGAAATTTTTTCAAAGTCCCTTAAAAATTTTCCAATTTTTGTCCCAATTCTTCCCATTCCCATTGAAACTTTTCAAATCCCTCTCAAAATTGTTGAAATTCTGTTGAAGCTTTTAAAATTCTCTCTAGTATTTTCAAAATCCATGGCCACATGTTTACAATTTCACGTCAAAAAATGGCTAAAATTCCAGTTGAAATTTTTTCAAAGTCCCTTAAAAATTTTCCAATTTTTGTCCCAATTCTTCCCATTCCCATTGAAACTTTTCAAATCCCTCTCAAAATTGTTGAAATTCTCTTGAAGCTTTTAAAATTCTCTCTAGTATTTTCAAAATCCATGGCCACATGTTTACAATTTCACGTAAAAAAAAATGCTAAAATTCCAGTTGAAATTTTTTCAAAGTCCCTTAAAAATTTTCCAATTTTTGTCCCAATACTTCCCATTCCCATTGAAACTTTTCAAATCCCTCTCAAAATTGTTGAAATTCTCTTGAAGCTTTTAAAATTCTCTCTAGAATTTTCAAAATCCATGGCCACATGTTTACAATTTCACGTAAAAAAATTGCTAAAATTCCAGTTGAAATTTTTTCAAAGTCCCTTAAAAATTTTCCAATTTTTGTCCCAATTCTTCCCATTCCCATTGAAACTTTTCAAATCCCTCTCAAAATTGTTGAAATTCTCTTGAAGCTTTTAAAATTCTCTCTAGAATTTTCAAAATCCATGGCCACATGTTTACAATTTCACGTCAAAAAATGGCTAAAATTCCAGTTGAAATTTTTTCAAAGTCCCTTAAAAATTTTCCAATTTTTGTCCCAATTCTTCCCATTCCCATTGAAACTTTTCAAATCCCTCTCAAAATTGTTGAAATTCTCTTGAAGCTTTTAAAATTCTCTCTAGAATTTTCAAAATCCATGTCCACATGTTTACAATTTCACGTCAAAAAATGGCTAAAATTCCAGTTGAAATTTTTTCAAAGTCCCTTAAAAATTTTCCAATTTTTGTCCCAATTCTTCCCATTCCCATTGAAACTTTTCAAATCCCTCTCAAAATTGTTGAAATTCTCTTGAAGCTTTTAAAATTCTCTCTAGAATTTTCAAAATCCATGGCCACATGTTTACAATTTCACGTCAAAAAATGGCTAAAATTCCAGTTGAAATTTTTTCAAAGTCCCTTAAAAATTTTCCAATTTTTGTCCCAATTCTTCCCATTCCCATTGAAACTTTTCAAATCCCTCTCAAAATTGTTGAAATTCTCTTGAAGCTTTTAAAATTCTCTCTAGAATTTTCAAAATCCATGGCCACATGTTTACAATTTCACGTCAAAAAATGGCTAAAATTCCAGTTGAAATTTTTTCAAAGTCCCTTCAAAATTTTCCAATTTTTGTCCCAATTCTTCCCATTCCCATTGAAACTTTTCAAATCCCTCTCAAAATTGTTGAAATTCTCTTGAAGCTTTTAAAATTCTCTCTAGAATTTTCAAAATCCATGTCCACATGTTTACAATTTCACGTCAAAAAATGGCTAAAATTCCAGTTGAAATTTTTTCAAAGTCCCTGAAAAATTTTCCAATTTTTGTCCCAATTCTTCCCATTCCCATTGAAACTTTTCAAATCCCTCTCCAAATTGTTGAAATTCTCTTGAAGCTTTTAAAATTCTCTCTAGAATTTTCAAAATCCATGGCCACATGTTTACAATTTCACGTCAAAAAAAATGCTAATATTCCAGTTGAAATTTTTTCAAAGTCCCTTAAAAATTTTCCAATTTTTGTCCCAATTCTTCCCATTCCCATTGAAACTTTTCAAATCCCTCTCAAAATTGTTGAAATTCTCTTGAAGCTTTTAAAATTCTCTCTAGAATTTTCAAAATCCATGGCCACATGTTTACAATTTCACGTAAAAAAATTGCTAAAATTCCAGTTGAAATTTTTTCAAAGTCCCTTAAAAATTTTCCAATTTTTGTCCCAATTCTTCCCATTCCCATTGAAACTTTTCAAATCCCTCTCAAAATTGTTGAAATTCTCTTGAAGCTTTTAAAATTCTCTCTAGAATTTTCAAAATCCATGGCCACATGTTTACAATTTCACGTCAAAAAATGGCTAAAATTCCAGTTGAAATTTTTTCAAAGTCCCTTAAAAATTTTCCAATTTTTGTCCCAATTCTTCCCATTCCCATTGAAACTTTTCAAATCCCTCTCAAAATTGTTGAAATTCTCTTGAAGCTTTTAAAATTCTCTCTAGAATTTTCAAAATCCATGTCCACATGTTTACAATTTCACGTCAAAAAATTTCTAAAATTCCAGCTGAAATTTTTTCAAAGTCCCTTCAAAATTTTCCAATTTTTGTCCCAATTCTTCCCATTCCCATTGAAACTTTTCAAATCCCTCTCAAAATTGTTGAAATTCTGTTGAAGCTTTTAAAATTCTCTCTAGAAATTTCAAAATCCACTTCAACATGTTTAAAATTTCACGTCAAAAAATGGCTAAAATTCCAGTTGAAATTTTTTCAAAGTCCCTTCAAAATTTTCCAATTTTTGTCCCAATTCTTCCCATTCCCTTTGAACCTCTCAAAATTGTTGAAATTCTCTTGAAGCTTTTAAAATTCTCTCTAGAATTTTCAAAATCCATGTCCACATGTTTACAATTTCACGTCAAAAAATGGCTAAAATTCCAGTTGAAATTTTTTCAAAGTCCCTTAAAAATTTTCCAATTTTTGTCCCAATTCTTCCCATTCCCATTGAAACTTTTCAAATCCCTCTCAAAATTGTTGAAATTCTCTTGAAGCTTTTAAAATTCTCTCTAGAATTTTCAAAATCCATGGCCACATGTTTACAATTTCACGTCAAAAAATGGCTAAAATTCCAGTTGAAATTTTTTCAAAGTCCCTGAAAAATTTTCCAATTTTTGTCCCAATTCTTCCCATTCCCATTGAAACTTTTCAAATTCCTCTCAAAATTGTTGAAATTCTCTTGAAGCTTTTAAAATTCTCTCTAGAATTTTCAAAATCCATGTCCACATGTTTACAATTTCACGTCAAAAAATTGCTAAAATTCCAGTTGAAATTTTTTCAAAGTCCCTGAAAAATTTTCCAATTTTTGTCCCAATTCTTCCCATTCCCATTGAAACTTTTCAAATCCCTCTCAAAATTGTTGAAATTCTGTTGAAGCTTTTAAAATTCTCTCTAGAATTTTCAAAATCCATGTCCACATGTTTACAATTTCACGTCAAAAAATGGCTAAAATTCCAGTTGAAATTTTTTCAAAGTCCCTTAAAAATTTTCCAATTTTTGTCCCAATTCTTCCCATTCCCATTGAAACTTTTCAAATCCCTCTCAAAATTGTTGAAATTCTCTTGAAGCTTTTAAAATTCTCTCTAGAATTTTCAAAATCCATGGCCACATGTTTACAATTTCACGTAAAAAAAAATGCTAATATTCCAGTTGAAATTTTTTCAAAGTCCCTTAAAAATTTTCCAATTTTTGTCCCAATTCTTCCCATTCCCATTGAAACTTTTCAAATCCCTCTCAAAATTGTTGAAATTCTCTTGAAGCTTTTAAAATTCTCTCTAGAATTTTCAAAATCCATGGCCACATGTTTACAATTTCACGTAAAAAAATGGCTAAAATTCCAGTTGAAATTTTTTCAAAGTCCCTTAAAATTTTTCCAATTTTTGTCCCAATTCTTCCCATTCCCATTGAAACTTTTCAAATCCCTCTCAAAATTGTTGAAATTCTCTTGAAGCTTTTAAAATTCTCTCTAGAATTTTCAAAATCCATGGCCACATGTTTACAATTTCACGTCAAAAAATGGCTAAAATTCCAGTTGAAATTTTTTCAAAGTCCCTTAAAAATTTTCCAATTTTTGTCCCAATTCTTCCCATTCCCATTGAAACTTTTCAAATCCCTCTCAAAATTGTTGAAATTCTGTTGAAGCTTTTAAAATTCTCTCTTGAATTTTCAAAATCCATGTCCACATGTTTACAATTTCACGTCAAAAAATGGCTAAAATTCCAGTTGAAATTTTTTCAAAGTCCCTTAAAAATTTTCCAATTTTGGTCCCAATTCTTCCCATTCCCATTGAAACTTTTCAAATCCCTCTCCAAATTGTTGAAATTCTCTTGAAGCTTTTAAAATTCTCTCTAGTATTTTCAAAATCCACTTCAACATGTTTACAATTTCACGTCAAAAAATGGCTAAAATTCCAGTTGAAATTTTTTCAAAGTCCCTTAAAAATTTTCCAATTTTTGTCCCAATTCTTCCCATTCCCATTGAAACTTTTCAAATCCCTCTCAAAATTGTTGAAATTCTCTTGAAGCTTTTAAAATTCTCTCTAGAATTTTCAAAATCCATGTCCACATGTTTACAATTTCACGTAAAAAAAAATGCTAAAATTCCAGTTGAAATTTTTTCAAAGTCCCTTAAAAATTTTCCAATTTTGGTCCCAATTCTTCCCATTCCCATTGAAACTTTTCAAATCCCTCTCCAAATTGTTGAAATTCTCTTGAAGCTTTTAAAATTCTCTCTAGAATTTTCAAAATCCATGGCCACATGTTTACAATTTCACGTCAAAAAATGGCTAAAATTCCAGTTGAAATTTTTTCAAAGTCCCTTAAAAATTTTCCAATTTTGGTCCCAATTCTTCCCATTCCCATTGAAACTTTTCAAATCCCTCTCAAAATTGTTGAAATTCTCTTGAAGCTTTTAAAATTCTCTCTAGAATTTTCAAAATCCATGTCCACATGTTTACAATTTCACGTCAAAAAATGGCTAAAATTCCAGTTGAAATTTTTTCAAAGTCCCTTAAAAATTTTCCAATTTTTGTCCCAATTCTTCCCATTCCCATTGAAACTTTTCAAATCCCTCTCAAAATTGTTGAAATTCTCTTGAAGCTTTTAAAATTCTCTCTAGAATTTTCAAAATCCATGTCCACATGTTTACAATTTCACGTCAAAAAATGGCTAAAATTCCAGTTGAAATTTTTTCAAAGTCCCTTAAAAATTTTCCAATTTTTGTCCCAATTCTTCCCATTCCCATTGAAACTTTTCAAATCCCTCTCCAAATTGTAGAAATTCTGTTGAAGCTTTTAAAATTCTCTCTAGTATTTTCAAAATCCACTTCAACATGTTTACAATTTCACGTCAAAAAATGGCTAAAATTCCAGTTGAAATTTTTTCAAAGTCCCTTAAAAATTTTCCAATTTTTGTCCCAATTCTTCCCATTCCCATTGAAACTTTTCAAATCCCTCTCAAAATTGTTGAAATTCTCTTGAAGCTTTTAAAATTCTCTCTAGAATTTTCAAAAATCCATGGCCACATGTTTACAATTTCACATAAAAAAAAATGCTAATATTCCAGTTGAAATTTTTTCAAAGTCCCTTAAAAATTTTCCAATTTTTGTCCCAATTCTTCCCATTCCCATTGAAACTTTTCAAATCCCTCTCAAAATTGTTGAAATTCTCTTGAAGCTTTTAAAATTCTCTCTAGAATTTTCAAAATCCATGGCCACATGTTTACAATTTCACGTAAAAAAATTGCTAAAATTCCAGTTGAAATTTTTTCAAAGTCCCTTAAAAATTTTCCAATTTTTGTCCCAATTCTTCCCATTCCCATTGAAACTTTTCAAATCCCTCTCAAAATTGTTGAAATTCTCTTGAAGCTTTTAAAATTCTCTCTAGAATTTTCAAAATCCATGGCCACATGTTTACAATTTCACGTCAAAAAATGGCTAAAATTCCAGTTGAAATTTTTTCAAAGTCCCTTAAAAATTTTCCAATTTTTGTCCCAATTCTTCCCATTCCCATTGAAACTTTTCAAATCCCTCTCAAAATTGTTGAAATTCTGTTGAAGCTTTTAAAATTCTCTCTAGAATTTTCAAAATCCATGGCCACATGTTTACAATTTCACGTCAAAAAATGGCTAAAATTCCAGTTGAAATTTTTTCAAAGTCCCTTAAAAATTTTCCAATTTTTGTCCCAATTCTTCCCATTCCCATTGAAACTTTTCAAATCCCTCTCAAAATTGTTGAAATTCTGTTGAAGCTTTTAAAATTCTCTCTAGAATTTTCAAAATCCATGTCCACATGTTTACAATTTCACGTCAAAAAATGGCTAAAATTCCAGTTGAAATTTTTTCAAAGTCCCTTAAAAATTTTCCAATTTTTGTCCCAATTCTTCCCATTCCCATTGAAACTTTTCAAATCCTCTCAAAATTGTTGAAATTCTCTTGAAGCTTTTAAAATTCTCTCTAGAATTTTCAAAATCCATGTCCACATGTTTACAATTTCACGTCAAAAAATGGCTAAAATTCCAGTTGAAATTTTTTCGAAGTCCCTTAAAAATTTTCCAATTTTTGTCCCAATTCTTCCCATTCCCATTGAAACTTTTCAAATCCCTCTCAAAATTGTTGAAATTCTGTTGAAGCTTTTAAAATTCTCTCTAGAATTTTCAAAATCCACTTCAACATGTTTACAATTTCACATAAAAAAATTGTTAAAATTCCAGTTGAAATTTTTTCAAGTCCCTTAAAAATTTTCCAATTTTTGTCCCAATTCTTCCCATTCCCATTGAAACTTTTCAAATCCCTCTCCAAATTGTTGAAATTCTGTTGAAGCTTTTAAAATTCTCTCTAGAATTTCAAAATCCACTTCAACATGTTTAAAATTTCACGTCAAAAAATGGCTAAAATTCCAGTTGAAATTTTTTCAAAGTCCCTTCAAAATTTTCCAATTTTTGTCCCAATTCTTCCCATTCCCTTTGAACCTCTCAAAATTGTTGAAATTCTGTTGAAGCTTTTAAAATTCTCTCTAGAATTTTCAAAATCCATGTCCACATGTTTACAATTTCACGTCAAAAAATGGCTAAAATTCCAGTTGAAATTTTTTCAAAGTCCCTTAAAAATTTTCCAATTTTTGTCCCAATTCTTCCCATTCCCATTGAAACTTTTCAAATCCCTCTCAAAATTGTTGAAATTCTCTTGAAGCTTTTAAAATTCTCTCTAGAATTTTCAAAATCCATGGCCACATGTTTACAATTTCACGTCAAAAAATTGCTAAAATTCCAGTTGAAATTTTTTCAAAGTCCTTAAAAATTTTCCAATTTTTGTCCCAATTCTTCCCATTCCCATTGAAACTTTTCAAATCCCTCTCAAAATTGTTGAAATTCTCTTGAAGCTTTTAAAATTCTCTCTAGAATTTTCAAAATCCATGGCCACATGTTTACAATTTCACGTCAAAAAATGGCTAAAATTCCAGTTGAAATTTTTTCAAAGTCCCTGAAAAATTTTCCAATTTTTGTCCCAATTCTTCCCATTCCCATTGAAACTTTTCAAATCCCTCTCCAAATTGTTGAAATTCTCTTGAAGCTTTTAAAATTCTCTCTAGAATTTTCAAAATCCATGTCCACATGTTTACAATTTCACGTCAAAAAATTGCTAAAATTCCAGCTGAAATTTTTTCAAAGTCCCTGAAAAATTTTCCAATTTTTGTCCCAATTCTTCCCATTCCCATTGAAACTTTTCAAATCCCTCTCCAAATTGTTGAAATTCTCTTGAAGCTTTTAAAATTCTCTCTAGAATTTTCAAAATCCATGTCCACATGTTTACAATTTCACGTCAAAAAATGGCTAAAATTCCAGTTGAAATTTTTTCAAAGTCCCTGAAAAATTTTCCAATTTTTGTCCCAATTCTTCCCATTCCCATTGAAACTTTTCAAATCCCTCTCCAAATTGTTGAAATTCTGTTGAAGCTTTTAAAATTCTCTCTAGAATTTTCAAAATCCATGGCCACATGTTTACAATTTCACATAAAAAAATTGTTAAAATTCCAGTTGAAATTTTTTCAAGTCCCTTAAAAATTTTCCAATTTTTGTCCCAATTCTTCCCATTCCCATTGAAACTTTTCAAATCCCTCTCAAAATTGTAGAAATTCTGTTGAAGCTTTTAAAATTCTCTCTAGAATTTTCAAAATCCATGTCCACATGTTTACAATTTCACGTCAAAAAATGGCTAAAATTCCAGTTGAAATTTTTTCAAAGTCCCTTAAAAATTTTCCAATTTTTGTCCCAATTCTTCCCATTCCCATTGAAACTTTTCAAATCCCTCTCAAAATTGTTGAAATTCTCTTGAAGCTTTTAAAATTCTCTCTAGAATTTTCAAAATCCATGTCCACATGTTTACAATTTCACGTCAAAAAATGGCTAAAATTCCAGTTGAAATTTTTTCAAAGTCCCTTAAAAATTTTCCAATTTTTGTCCCAATTCTTCCCATTCCCATTGAAACTTTTCAAATCCCTCTCAAAATTGTTGAAATTCTCTTGAAGCTTTTAAAATTCTCTCTAGAATTTTCAAAATCCACTTCAACATGTTTAAAATTTCACGTCAAAAAATGGCTAAAATTCCAGTTGAAATTTTTTCAAAGTCCCTTAAAAATTTTCCAATTTTTGTCCCAATTCTTCCCATTCCCATTGAAACTTTTCAAATCCCTCTCAAAATTGTTGAAATTCTCTTGAAGCTTTTAAAATTCTCTCTAGAATTTTCAAAATCCATGGCCACATGTTTACAATTTCACGTAAAAAAATTGCTAAAATTCCAGCTGAAATTTTTTCAAAGTCCCTTAAAAATTTTCCAATTTTTGTCCCAATTCTTCCCATTCCCATTGAAACTTTTCAAATCCCTCTCAAAATTGTTGAAATTCTCTTGAAGCTTTTAAAATTCTCTCTAGAATTTTCAAAATCCATGTCCACATGTTTACAATTTCACGTCAAAAAATGGCTAAAATTCCAGTTGAAATTTTTTCAAAGTCCCTTAAAAATTTTCCAATTTTTGTCCCAATTCTTCCCATTCCCATTGAAACTTTTCAAATCCCTCTCAAAATTGTTGAAATTCTGTTGAAGCTTTTAAAATTCTCTCTAGAAATTTCAAAATCCACTTCAACATGTTTAAAATTTCACGTCAAAAAATGGCTAAAATTCCAGTTGAAATTTTTTCAAAGTCCCTTCAAAATTTTCCAATTTTTGTCCCAATTCTTCCCATTCCCTTTGAACCTCTCAAAATTGTTGAAGTTCTCTTGAAGCTTTTAAAATTCTCTCTAGAATTTTCAAAATCCATGTCCACATGTTTACAATTTCACGTCAAAAAATGGCTAAAATTCCAGTTGAAATTTTTTCAAAGTCCCTTAAAAATTTTCCAATTTTTGTCCCAATTCTTCCCATTCCCATTGAAACTTTTCAAATCCCTCTCAAAATTGTTGAAATTCTCTTGAAGCTTTTAAAATTCTCTCTAGAATTTTCAAAATCCATGTCCACATGTTTACAATTTCACGTCAAAAAATGGCTAAAATTCCAGTTGAAATTTTTTCAAAGTCCCTGAAAAATTTTCCAATTTTTGTCCCAATTCTTCCCATTCCCATTGAAACTTTTCAAATCCCTCTCCAAATTGTTGAAATTCTCTTGAAGCTTTTAAAATTCTCTCTAGAATTTTCAAAATCCATGTCCACATGTTTACAATTTCACGTCAAAAAATGGCTAAAATTCCAGTTGAAATTTTTTCAAAGTCCCTGAAAAATTTTCCAATTTTTGTCCCAATTCTTCCCATTCCCATTGAAACTTTTCAAATCCCTCTCAAAATTGTTGAAATTCTGTTGAAGCTTTTAAAATTCTCTCTAGAATTTTCAAAATCCATGTCCACATGTTTACAATTTCACGTCAAAAAATGGCTAAAATTCCAGTTGAAATTTTTTCAAAGTCCCTGAAAAATTTTCCAATTTTTGTCCCAATTCTTCCCATTCCCATTGAAACTTTTCAAATCCCTCTCCAAATTGTTGAAATTCTGTTGAAGCTTTTAAAATTCTCTCTAGAATTTTCAAAATCCATGGCCACATGTTTACAATTTCACATAAAAAAATTGTTAAAATTCCAGTTGAAATTTTTTCAAGTCCCTTAAAAATTTTCCAATTTTTGTCCCAATTCTTCCCATTCCCATTGAAACTTTTCAAATCCCTCTCAAAATTGTAGAAATTCTGTTGAAGCTTTTAAAATTCTCTCTAGAATTTTCAAAATCCATGTCCACATGTTTACAATTTCACGTCAAAAAATGGCTAAAATTCCAGTTGAAATTTTTTCAAAGTCCCTTAAAAATTTTCCAATTTTTGTCCCAATTCTTCCCATTCCCATTGAAACTTTTCAAATCCCTCTCAAAATTGTTGAAATTCTCTTGAAGCTTTTAAAATTCTCTCTAGAATTTTCAAAATCCATGTCCACATGTTTACAATTTCACGTCAAAAAATGGCTAAAATTCCAGTTGAAATTTTTTCAAAGTCCCTTAAAAATTTTCCAATTTTTGTCCCAATTCTTCCCATTCCCATTGAAACTTTTCAAATCCCTCTCAAAATTGTTGAAATTCTCTTGAAGCTTTTAAAATTCTCTCTAGAATTTTCAAAATCCACTTCAACATGTTTAAAATTTCACGTCAAAAAATGGCTAAAATTCCAGTTGAAATTTTTTCAAAGTCCCTTAAAAATTTTCCAATTTTTGTCCCAATTCTTCCCATTCCCATTGAAACTTTTCAAATCCCTCTCAAAATTGTTGAAATTCTCTTGAAGCTTTTAAAATTCTCTCTAGAATTTTCAAAATCCATGGCCACATGTTTACAATTTCACGTAAAAAAATTGCTAAAATTCCAGCTGAAATTTTTTCAAAGTCCCTTAAAAATTTTCCAATTTTTGTCCCAATTCTTCCCATTCCCATTGAAACTTTTCAAATCCCTCTCAAAATTGTTGAAATTCTCTTGAAGCTTTTAAAATTCTCTCTAGAATTTTCAAAATCCATGTCCACATGTTTACAATTTCACGTCAAAAAATGGCTAAAATTCCAGTTGAAATTTTTTCAAAGTCCCTTAAAAATTTTCCAATTTTTGTCCCAATTCTTCCCATTCCCATTGAAACTTTTCAAATCCCTCTCAAAATTGTTGAAATTCTGTTGAAGCTTTTAAAATTCTCTCTAGAAATTTCAAAATCCACTTCAACATGTTTAAAATTTCACGTCAAAAAATGGCTAAAATTCCAGTTGAAATTTTTTCAAAGTCCCTTCAAAATTTTCCAATTTTTGTCCCAATTCTTCCCATTCCCTTTGAACCTCTCAAAATTGTTGAAGTTCTCTTGAAGCTTTTAAAATTCTCTCTAGAATTTTCAAAATCCATGTCCACATGTTTACAATTTCACGTCAAAAAATGGCTAAAATTCCAGTTGAAATTTTTTCAAAGTCCCTTAAAAATTTTCCAATTTTTGTCCCAATTCTTCCCATTCCCATTGAAACTTTTCAAATCCCTCTCAAAATTGTTGAAATTCTCTTGAAGCTTTTAAAATTCTCTCTAGAATTTTCAAAATCCATGTCCACATGTTTACAATTTCACGTCAAAAAATGGCTAAAATTCCAGTTGAAATTTTTTCAAAGTCCCTGAAAAATTTTCCAATTTTTGTCCCAATTCTTCCCATTCCCATTGAAACTTTTCAAATCCCTCTCCAAATTGTTGAAATTCTCTTGAAGCTTTTAAAATTCTCTCTAGAATTTTCAAAATCCATGTCCACATGTTTACAATTTCACGTCAAAAAATGGCTAAAATTCCAGTTGAAATTTTTTCAAAGTCCCTGAAAAATTTTCCAATTTTTGTCCCAATTCTTCCCATTCCCATTGAAACTTTTCAAATCCCTCTCAAAATTGTTGAAATTCTGTTGAAGCTTTTAAAATTCTCTCTAGAATTTTCAAAATCCATGTCCACATGTTTACAATTTCACGTCAAAAAATGGCTAAAATTCCAGTTGAAATTTTTTCAAAGTCCCTTAAAAATTTTCCAATTTTTGTCCCAATTCTTCCCATTCCCATTGAAACTTTTCAAATCCCTCTCAAAATTGTTGAAATTCTCTTGAAGCTTTTAAAATTCTCTCTAGAATTTTCAAAATCCATGGCCACATGTTTACAATTTCACGTAAAAAAAAATGCTAATATTCCAGTTGAAATTTTTTCAAAGTCCCTGAAAAATTTTCCAATTTTTGTCCCAATTCTTCCCATTCCCATTGAAACTTTTCAAATCCCTCTCAAAATTGTTGAAATTCTCTTGAAGCTTTTAAAATTCTCTCTAGAATTTTCAAAATCCATGGCCACATGTTTACAATTTCACGTCAAAAAATGGCTAAAATTCCAGTTGAAATTTTTTCAAAGTCCCTTAAAAATTTTCCAATTTTTGTCCCAATTCTTCCCATTCCCATTGAAACTTTTCAAATCCCTCTCAAAATTGTTGAAATTCTCTTGAAGCTTTTAAAATTCTCTCTAGAATTTTCAAAATCCATGGCCACATGTTTACAATTTCACGTCAAAAAATGGCTAAAATTCCAGTTGAAATTTTTTCAAAGTCCCTTAAAAATTTTCCAATTTTTGTCCCAATTCTTCCCATTCCCATTGAAACTTTTCAAATCCCTCTCAAAATTGTTGAAATTCTCTTGAAGCTTTTAAAATTCTCTCTAGAATTTTCAAAATCCATGGCCACATGTTTACAATTTCACGTCAAAAAATGGCTAAAATTCCAGTTGAAATTTTTTCAAAGTCCCTGAAAAATTTTCCAATTTTTGTCCCAATTCTTCCCATTCCCATTGAAACTTTTCAAATCCCTCTCCAAATTGTTGAAATTCTCTTGAAGCTTTTAAAATTCTCTCTAGAATTTTCAAAATCCATGGCCACATGTTTACAATTTCACGTAAAAAAAAATGCTAATATTCCAGTTGAAATTTTTTCAAAGTCCCTTAAAAATTTTCCAATTTTTGTCCCAATTCTTCCCATTCCCATTGAAACTTTTCAAATCCCTCTCAAAATTGTTGAAATTCTCTTGAAGCTTTTAAAATTCTCTCTAGAATTTTCAAAATCCATGGCCACATGTTTACAATTTCACGTAAAAAAATTGCTAAAATTCCAGTTGAAATTTTTTCAAAGTCCCTTAAAAATTTTCCAATTTTTGTCCCAATTCTTCCCATTCCCATTGAAACTTTTCAAATTCCTCTCAAAATTGTTGAAATTCTCTTGAAGCTTTTAAAATTCTCTCTAGAATTTTCAAAATCCATGTCCACATGTTTACAATTTCACGTCAAAAAATTGCTAAAATTCCAGTTGAAATTTTTTCAAAGTCCCTTAAAATTTTTCCAATTTTTGTCCCAATTCTTCCCATTCCCATTGAAACTTTTCAAATCCCTCTCAAAATTGTTGAAATTCTCTTGAAGCTTTTAAAATTCTCTCTAGAATTTTCAAAATCCATGGCCACATGTTTACAATTTCACGTCAAAAAATGGCTAAAATTCCAGTTGAAATTTTTTCAAAGTCCCTTAAAAATTTTCCAATTTTTGTCCCAATTCTTCCCATTCCCATTGAAACTTTTCAAATCCCTCTCAAAATTGTTGAAATTCTGTTGAAGCTTTTAAAATTCTCTCTTGAATTTTCAAAATCCATGTCCACATGTTTACAATTTCATGTCAAAAAATGGCTAAAATTCCAGTTGAAATTTTTTCAAAGTCCCTTAAAAATTTTCCAATTTTGGTCCCAATTCTTCCCATTCCCATTGAAACTTTTCAAATCCCTCTCAAAATTGTTGAAATTCTCTTGAAGCTTTTAAAATTCTCTCTAGAATTTTCAAAATCCATGGCCACATGTTTACAATTTCACGTCAAAAAATGGCTAAAATTCCAGTTGAAATTTTTTCAAAGTCCCTTAAAAATTTTCCAATTTTTGTCCCAATTCTTCCCATTCCCATTGAAACTTTTCAAATCCCTCTCAAAATTGTTGAAATTCTCTTGAAGCTTTTAAAATTCTCTCTAGTATTTTCAAAATCCACTTCAACATGTTTACAATTTCACGTCAAAAAATGGCTAAAATTCCAGTTGAAATTTTTTCAAAGTCCCTTAAAAATTTTCCAATTTTTGTCCCAATTCTTCCCATTCCCATTGAAACTTTTCAAATCCCTCTCAAAATTGTTGAAATTCTCTTGAAGCTTTTAAAATTCTCTCTAGAATTTTCAAAATCCATGTCCACATGTTTACAATTTCACGTAAAAAAAAATGCTAAAATTCCAGTTGAAATTTTTTCAAAGTCCCTTAAAAATTTTCCAATTTTTGTCCCAATTCTTCCCATTCCCATTGAAACTTTTCAAATCCCTCTCAAAATTGTTGAAATTCTCTTGAAGCTTTTAAAATTCTCTCTAGAATTTTCAAAATCCATGTCCACATGTTTACAATTTCACGTCAAAAAATGGCTAAAATTCCAGTTGAAATTTTTTCAAAGTCCCTTAAAAATTTTCCAATTTTTGTCCCAATTCTTCCCATTCCCATTGAAACTTTTCAAATCCCTCTCAAAATTGTTGAAATTCTCTTGAAGCTTTTAAAATTCTCTCTAGAATTTTCAAAATCCATGTCCACATGTTTACAATTTCACATAAAAAATTGCTAAAATTCCAGTTGAAATTTTTTCAAAGTCCCTTAAAAATTTTCCAATTTTTGTCCCAATTCTTCCCATTCCCATTGAAACTTTTCAAATCCCTCTCCAAATTGTTGAAATTCTCTTGAAGCTTTTAAAATTCTCTCTAGTATTTTCAAAATCCACTTCAACATGTTTACAATTTCACGTCAAAAAATGGCTAAAATTCCAGTTGAAATTTTTTCAAAGTCCCTTAAAAATTTTCCAATTTTTGTCCCAATTCTTCCCATTCCCATTGAAACTTTTCAAATCCCTCTCAAAATTGTTGAAATTCTCTTGAAGCTTTTAAAATTCTCTCTAGAATTTTCAAAATCCATGGCCACATGTTTACAATTTCACATAAAAAAAAAAGCTAAAATTCCAGTTGAAATTTTTTCAAAGTCCCTTAAAAATTTTCCAATTTTTGTCCCAATTCTTCCCATTCCCATTGAAACTTTCCAAATCCCTCTCAAAATTGTTGAAATTCTGTTGAAGCTTTTAAAATTCTCTCTAGAATTTTCAAAATCCATGTCCACATGTTTACAATTTCACGTCAAAAAATGGCTAAAATTCCAGTTGAAATTTTTTCAAAGTCCCTGAAAAATTTTCCAATTTTTGTCCCAATTCTTCCCATTCCCATTGAAACTTTTCAAATCCCTCTCCAAATTGTTGAAATTCTGTTGAAGCTTTTAAAATTCTCTCTAGAATTTTCAAAATCCATGGCCACATGTTTACAATTTCACATAAAAAATGGCTAAAATTCCAGTTGAAATTTTTTCAAAGTCCCTTAAAAATTTTCCAATTTTTGTCCCAATTCTTCCCATTCCCATTGAAACTTTTCAAATCCCTCTCAAAATTGTTGAAATTCTCTTGAAGCTTTTAAAATTCTCTCTAGAATTTTCAAAATCCATGTCCACATGTTTACAATTTCACGTCAAAAAATGGCTAAAATTCCAGTTGAAATTTTTTCAAAGTCCCTTAAAAATTTTCCAATTTTTGTCCCAATTCTTCCCATTCCCATTGAAACTTTTCAAATCCCTCTCAAAATTGTAGAAATTCTGTTGAAGCTTTTAAAATTCTCTCTAGTATTTTCAAAATCCACTTCAACATGTTTACAATTTCACGTCAAAAAATGGCTAAAATTCCAGTTGAAATTTTTTCAAAGTCCCTTAAAAATTTTCCAATTTTGGTCCCAATTCTTCCCATTCCCATTGAAACTTTTCAAATCCCTCTCAAAATTGTTGAAATTCTCTTGAAGCTTTTAAAATTCTCTCTAGAATTTTCAAAATCCATGGCCACATGTTTACAATTTCACGTCAAAAAAATGCTAAAATTCCAGTTGAAATTTTTTCAAAGTCCCTTAAAAATTTTCCAATTTTTGTCCCAATTCTTCCCATTCCCATTGAAACTTTTCAAATCCCTCTCAAAATTGTTGAAATTCTCTTGAAGCTTTTAAAATTCTCTCTAGAATTTTCAAAATCCATGGCCACATGTTTACAATTTCACGTAAAAAAATTGCTAAAATTCCAGCTGAAATTTTTTCAAAGTCCCTTAAAAATTTTCCAATTTTTGTCCCAATTCTTCCCATTCCCATTGAAACTTTTCAAATCCCTCTCAAAATTGTTGAAATTCTCTTGAAGCTTTAAAAATTCTCTCTAGAATTTTCAAAATCCATGTCCACATGTTTACAATTTCACGTCAAAAAATTGCTAAAATTCCAGTTGAAATTTTTTCAAAGTCCCTTAAAAATTTTCCAATTTTTGTCCCAATTCTTCCCATTCCCATTGAAACTTTTCAAATCCCTCTCAAAATTGTTGAAATTCTCTTGAAGCTTTTAAAATTCTCTCTAGAATTTTCAAAATCCATGGCCACATGTTTACAATTTCACATAAAAAAATGGCTAAAATTCCAGTTGAAATTTTTTCAAAGTCCCTTAAAAATTTTCCAATTTTTGTCCCAATTCTTCCCATTCCCATTGAAACTTTTCAAATCCCTCTCAAAATTGTTGAAATTCTGTTGAAGCTTTTAAAATTCTCTCTAGAATTTTCAAAATCCATGTCCACATGTTTACAATTTCACATAAAAAATTGCTAAAATTCCAGTTGAAATTTTTTCAAAGTCCCTTAAAAATTTTCCAATTTTTGTCCCAATTCTTCCCATTCCCATTGAAACTTTTCAAATCCCTCTCCAAATTGTTGAAATTCTCTTGAAGCTTTTAAAATTCTCTCTAGTATTTTCAAAATCCATGGCCACATGTTTACAATTTCACGTAAAAAAAATGCTAAAATTCCAGTTGAAATTTTTTCAAAGTCCCTTAAAAATTTTCCAATTTTTGTCCCAATTCTTCCCATTCCCATTGAAACTTTTCAAATCCCTCTCAAAATTGTTGAAATTCTGTTGAAGCTTTTAAAATTCTCTCTAGAATTTTCAAAATCCATGGCCACATGTTTACAATTTCACGTCAAAAAATGGCTAAAATTCCAGTTGAAATTTTTTCAAAGTCCCTTCAAAATTTTCCAATTTTTGTCCCAATTCTTCCCATTCCCATTGAAACTTTTCAAATCCCTCTCAAAATTGTTGAAATTCTCTTGAAGCTTTTAAAATTCTCTCTAGAATTTTCAAAATCCATGGCCACATGTTTACAATTTCACGTAAAAAAAAATGCTAAAATTCCAGTTGAAATTTTTTCAAAGTCCCTTAAAAATTTTCCAATTTTTGTCCCAATTCTTCCCATTCCCATTGAAACTTTTCAAATCCCTCTCAAAATTGTTGAAATTCTCTTGAAGCTTTTAAAATTCTCTCTAGAATTTTCAAAATCCATGTCCACATGTTTACAATTTCACGTCAAAAAATGGCTAAAATTCCAGTTGAAATTTTTTCAAAGTCCCTTAAAAATTTTCCAATTTTTGTCCCAATTCTTCCCATTCCCATTGAAACTTTTCAAATTCCTCTCAAAATTGTTGAAATTCTGTTGAAGCTTTTAAAATTCTCTCTAGAATTTTCAAAATCCATGGCCACATGTTTACAATTTCACATAAAAAATGGCTAAAATTCCAGTTGAAATTTTTTCAAAGTCCCTTAAAAATTTTCCAATTTTTGTCCCAATTCTTCCCATTCCCATTGAAACTTTTCAAATCCCTCTCAAAATTGTTGAAATTCTCTTGAAGCTTTTAAAATTCTCTCTAGAATTTTCAAAATCCATGTCCACATGTTTACAATTTCACGTCAAAAAATGGCTAAAATTCCAGTTGAAATTTTTTCAAAGTCCCTTAAAAATTTTCCAATTTTTGTCCCAATTCTTCCCATTCCCATTGAAACTTTTCAAATCCCTCTCCAAATTGTAGAAATTCTGTTGAAGCTTTTAAAATTCTCTCTAGTATTTTCAAAATCCACTTCAACATGTTTACAATTTCACGTCAAAAAATGGCTAAAATTCCAGTTGAAATTTTTTCAAAGTCCCTTAAAAATTTTCCAATTTTTGTCCCAATTCTTCCCATTCCCATTGAAACTTTTCAAATTCCTCTCAAAATTGTTGAAATTCTGTTGAAGCTTTTAAAATTCTCTCTAGAATTTTCAAAATCCATGGCCACATGTTTACAATTTCACGTCAAAAAATTGCTAAAATTCCAGTTGAAATTTTTTCAAAGTCCCTTAAAAGTTTTCCAATTTTTGTCCCAATTCTTCCCATTCCCATTGAAACTTTTCAAATCCCTCTCAAAATTGTTGAAATTCTCTTGAAGCTTTTAAAATTCTCTCTAGAATTTTCAAAATCCATGTCCACATGTTTACAATTTCACGTAAAAAAATTGCTAAAATTCCAGCTGAAATTTTTTCAAAGTCCCTTAAAAATTTTCCAATTTTTGTCCCAATTCTTCCCATTCCCATTGAAACTTTTCAAATCCCTCTCAAAATTGTTGAAATTCTCTTGAAGCTTTTAAAATGCTCTCTAGAATTTTCAAAATCCATGTCCACATGTTTACAATTTCACGTAAAAAAAATGCTAAAATTCCAGTTGAAATTTTTTCAAAGTCCCTTAAAAATTTTCCAATTTTTGTCCCAATTCTTCCCATTCCCATTGAAACTTTTCAAATCCCTCTCAAAATTGTAGAAATTCTGTTGAAGCTTTTAAAATTCTCTCTAGTATTTTCAAAATCCACTTCAACATGTTTACAATTTCACGTCAAAAAATGGCTAAAATTCCAGTTGAAATTTTTTCAAAGTCCCTTAAAAATTTTCCAATTTTTGTCCCAATTCTTCCCATTCCCATTGAAACTTTTCAAATCCCTCTCAAAATTGTTGAAATTCTCTTGAAGCTTTTAAAATTCTCTCTAGAATTTTCAAAATCCATGTCCACATGTTTACAATTTCACGTCAAAAAATGGCTAAAATTCCAGTTGAAATTTTTTCAAAGTCCCTTAAAAATTTTCCAATTTTTGTCCCAATTCTTCCCATTCCCATTGAAACTTTTCAAATCCCTCTCAAAATTGTTGAAATTCTCTTGAAGCTTTTAAAATTCTCTCTAGAATTTTCAAAATCCATGTCCACATGTTTACAATTTCACGTCAAAAAATGGCTAAAATTCCAGTTGAAATTTTTTCAAAGTCCCTGAAAAATTTTCCAATTTTTGTCCCAATTCTTCCCATTCCCATTGAAACTTTTCAAATCCCTCTCAAAATTGTTGAAATTCTGTTGAAGCTTTTAAAATTCTCTCTAGAATTTTCAAAATCCATGTCCACATGTTTACAATTTCACGTCAAAAAATGGCTAAAATTCCAGTTGAAATTTTTTCAAAGTCCCTTAAAAATTTTCCAATTTTTGTCCCAATTCTTCCCATTCCCATTGAAACTTTTCAAATCCCTCTCAAAATTGTTGAAATTCTCTTGAAGCTTTTAAAATTCTCTCTAGAATTTTCAAAATCCATGGCCACATGTTTACAATTTCACGTAAAAAAAAATGCTAATATTCCAGTTGAAATTTTTTCAAAGTCCCTGAAAAATTTTCCAATTTTTGTCCCAATTCTTCCCATTCCCATTGAAACTTTTCAAATCCCTCTCAAAATTGTTGAAATTCTCTTGAAGCTTTTAAAATTCTCTCTAGAATTTTCAAAATCCATGGCCACATGTTTACAATTTCACGTAAAAAAATTGCTAAAATTCCAGTTGAAATTTTTTCAAAGTCCCTTAAAAATTTTCCAATTTTTGTCCCAATTCTTCCCATTCCCATTGAAACTTTTCAAATCCCTCTCAAAATTGTTGAAATTCTCTTGAAGCTTTTAAAATTCTCTCTAGAATTTTCAAAATCCATGGCCACATGTCTACAATTTCACGTCAAAAAATGGCTAAAATTCCAGTTGAAATTTTTTCAAAGTCCCTTAAAAATTTTCCAATTTTTGTCCCAATTCTTCCCATTCCCATTGAAACTTTTCAAATCCCTCTCAAAATTGTTGAAATTCTCTTGAAGCTTTTAAAATTCTCTCTAGAATTTTCAAAATCCATGGCCACATGTTTACAATTTCACGTCAAAAAATGGCTAAAATTCCAGTTGAAATTTTTTCAAAGTCCCTTAAAAATTTTCCAATTTTTGTCCCAATTCTTCCCATTCCCATTGAAACTTTTCAAATCCCTCTCAAAATTGTTGAAATTCTCTTGAAGCTTTTAAAATTCTCTCTAGAATTTTCAAAATCCATGTCCACATGTTTACAATTTCACGTCAAAAAATGGCTAAAATTCCAGTTGAAATTTTTTCAAAGTCCCTTAAAAATTTTCCAATTTTTGTCCCAATTCTTCCCATTCCCATTGAAACTTTTCAAATCCCTCTCAAAATTGTTGAAATTCTCTTGAAGCTTTTAAAATTCTCTCTAGAATTTTCAAAATCCATGGCCACATGTTTACAATTTCACGTCAAAAAATGGCTAAAATTCCAGTTGAAATTTTTTCAAAGTCCCTTAAAAATTTTCCAATTTTTGTCCCAATTCTTCCCATTCCCATTGAAACTTTTCAAATCCCTCTCAAAATTGTTGAAATTCTCTTGAAGCTTTTAAAATTCTCTCTAGAATTTTCAAAATCCATGTCCACATGTTTACAATTTCACGTCAAAAAATGGCTAAAATTCCAGTTGAAATTTTTTCAAAGTCCCTGAAAAATTTTCCAATTTTTGTCCCAATTCTTCCCATTCCCATTGAAACTTTTCAAATCCCTCTCCAAATTGTTGAAATTCTCTTGAAGCTTTTAAAATTCTCTCTAGAATTTTCAAAATCCATGGCCACATGTTTACAATTTCACGTAAAAAAAAATGCTAATATTCCAGTTGAAATTTTTTCAAAGTCCCTTAAAAATTTTCCAATTTTTGTCCCAATTCTTCCCATTCCCATTGAAACTTTTCAAATCCCTCTCAAAATTGTTGAAATTCTCTTGAAGCTTTTAAAATTCTCTCTAGAATTTTCAAAATCCATGGCCACATGTTTACAATTTCACGTAAAAAAATTGCTAAAATTCCCGTTGAAATTTTTTCAAAGTCCCTTAAAAATTTTCCAATTTTTGTCCCAATTCTTCCCATTCCCATTGAAACTTTTCAAATTCCTCTCAAAATTGTTGAAATTCTCTTGAAGCTTTTAAAATTCTCTCTAGAATTTTCAAAATCCATGTCCACATGTTTACAATTTCACGTCAAAAAATTGCTAAAATTCCAGTTGAAATTTTTTCAAAGTCCCTTAAAATTTTTCCAATTTTTGTCCCAATTCTTCCCATTCCCATTGAAACTTTTCAAATCCCTCTCAAAATTGTTGAAATTCTCTTGAAGCTTTTAAAATTCTCTCTAGAATTTTCAAAATCCATGGCCACATGTTTACAATTTCACGTCAAAAAATGGCTAAAATTCCAGTTGAAATTTTTTCAAAGTCCCTTAAAAATTTTCCAATTTTTGTCCCAATTCTTCCCATTCCCATTGAAACTTTTCAAATCCCTCTCAAAATTGTTGAAATTCTGTTGAAGCTTTTAAAATTCTCTCTTGAATTTTCAAAATCCATGTCCACATGTTTACAATTTCATGTCAAAAAATGGCTAAAATTCCAGTTGAAATTTTTTCAAAGTCCCTTAAAAATTTTCCAATTTTGGTCCCAATTCTTCCCATTCCCATTGAAACTTTTCAAATCCCTCTCAAAATTGTTGAAATTCTCTTGAAGCTTTTAAAATTCTCTCTAGAATTTTCAAAATCCATGGCCACATGTTTACAATTTCACGTCAAAAAATGGCTAAAATTCCAGTTGAAATTTTTTCAAAGTCCCTTAAAAATTTTCCAATTTTTGTCCCAATTCTTCCCATTCCCATTGAAACTTTTCAAATCCCTCTCAAAATTGTTGAAATTCTCTTGAAGCTTTTAAAATTCTCTCTAGTATTTTCAAAATCCACTTCAACATGTTTACAATTTCACGTCAAAAAATGGCTAAAATTCCAGTTGAAATTTTTTCAAAGTCCCTTAAAAATTTTCCAATTTTTGTCCCAATTCTTCCCATTCCCATTGAAACTTTTCAAATCCCTCTCAAAATTGTTGAAATTCTCTTGAAGCTTTTAAAATTCTCTCTAGAATTTTCAAAATCCATGTCCACATGTTTACAATTTCACGTAAAAAAAAATGCTAAAATTCCAGTTGAAATTTTTTCAAAGTCCCTTAAAAATTTTCCAATTTTGGTCCCAATTCTTCCCATTCCCATTGAAACTTTTCAAATCCCTCTCAAAATTGTTGAAATTCTCTTGAAGCTTTTAAAATTCTCTCTAGAATTTTCAAAATCCATGTCCACATGCTTACAATTTCACGTCAAAAAATGGCTAAAATTCCAGTTGAAATTTTTTCAAAGTCCCTTAAAAATTTTCCAATTTTGGTCCCAATTCTTCCCATTCCCATTGAAACTTTTCAAATCCCTCTCAAAATTGTTGAAATTCTCTTGAAGCTTTTAAAATTCTCTCTAGAATTTTCAAAATCCATGTCCACATGTTTACAATTTCACGTCAAAAAATGGCTAAAATTCCAGTTGAAATTTTTTCAAAGTCCCTTAAAAATTTTCCAATTTTTGTCCCAATTCTTCCCATTCCCATTGAAACTTTTCAAATCCCTCTCAAAATTGTAGAAATTCTGTTGAAGCTTTTAAAATTCTCTCTAGTATTTTCAAAATCCACTTCAACATGTTTACAATTTCACGTCAAAAAATGGCTAAAATTCCAGTTGAAATTTTTTCAAAGTCCCTTAAAAATTTTCCAATTTTTGTCCCAATTCTTCCCATTCCCATTGAAACTTTTCAAATCCCTCTCAAAATTGTTGAAATTCTCTTGAAGCTTTTAAAATTCTCTCTAGAATTTTCAAAATCCATGGCCACATGTTTACAATTTCACATAAAAAAAAAAGCTAAAATTCCAGTTGAAATTTTTTCAAAGTCCCTTAAAAATTTTCCAATTTTTGTCCCAATTCTTCCCATTCCCATTGAAACTTTCCAAATCCCTCTCAAAATTGTTGAAATTCTGTTGAAGCTTTTAAAATTCTCTCTAGAATTTTCAAAATCCATGTCCACATGTTTACAATTTCACGTCAAAAAATGGCTAAAATTCCAGTTGAAATTTTTTCAAAGTCCCTTAAAAATTTTCCAATTTTTGTCCCAATTCTTCCCATTCCCATTGAAACTTTTCAAATCCCTCTCAAAATTGTTGAAATTCTGTTGAAGCTTTTAAAATTCTCTCTAGAATTTTCAAAATCCATGGCCACATGTTTACAATTTCACGTAAAAAAATGGCTAAAATTCCAGTTGAAATTTTTTCAAAGTCCCTTAAAAATTTTCCAATTTTTGTCCCAATTCTTCCCATTCCCATTGAAACTTTTCAAATCCCTCTCAAAATTGTTGAAATTCTCTTGAAGCTTTTAAAATTCTCTCTAGAATTTTCAAAATCCATGGCCACATGTCTACAATTTCACGTCAAAAAATGGCTAAAATTCCAGTTGAAATTTTTTCAAAGTCCCTTAAAAATTTTCCAATTTTTGTCCCAATTCTTCCCATTCCCATTGAAACTTTTCAAATCCCTCTCAAAATTGTAGAAATTCTGTTGAAGCTTTTAAAATTCTCTCTAGTATTTTCAAAATCCACTTCAACATGTTTACAATTTCACGTCAAAAAATTGCTAAAATTCCAGTTGAAATTTTTTCAAAGTCCCTTAAAAATTTTCCAATTTTGGTCCCAATTCTTCCCATTCCCATTGAAACTTTTCAAATCCCTCTCAAAATTGTTGAAATTCTCTTGAAGCTTTTAAAATTCTCTCTAGAATTTTCAAAATCCATGGCCACATGTTTACAATTTCACGTCAAAAAAATGCTAAAATTCCAGTTGAAATTTTTTCAAAGTCCCTTAAAAATTTTCCAATTTTTGTCCCAATTCTTCCCATTCCCATTGAAACTTTTCAAATCCCTCTCAAAATTGTTGAAATTCTCTTGAAGCTTTTAAAATTCTCTCTAGAATTTTCAAAATCCATGGCCACATGTTTACAATTTCACGTAAAAAAATTGCTAAAATTCCAGCTGAAATTTTTTCAAAGTCCCTTAAAAATTTTCCAATTTTTGTCCCAATTCTTCCCATTCCCATTGAAACTTTTCAAATCCCTCTCAAAATTGTTGAAATTCTCTTGAAGCTTTTAAAATTCTCTCTAGAATTTTCAAAATCCATGTCCACATGTTTACAATTTCACGTCAAAAAATGGCTAAAATTCCAGTTGAAATTTTTTCAAAGTCCCTTAAAAATTTTCCAATTTTTGTCCCAATTCTTCCCATTCCCATTGAAACTTTTCAAATCCCTCTCAAAATTGTTGAAATTCTCTTGAAGCTTTTAAAATTCTCTCTAGAATTTTCAAAATCCATGGCCACATGTTTACAATTTCACATAAAAAAATGGCTAAAATTCCAGTTGAAATTTTTTCAAAGTCCCTTAAAAATTTTCCAATTTTTGTCCCAATTCTTCCCATTCCCATTGAAACTTTTCAAATCCCTCTCCAAATTGTTGAAATTCTGTTGAAGCTTTTAAAATTCTCTCTAGAATTTTCAAAATCCATGTCCACATGTTTACAATTTCACATAAAAAATTGCTAAAATTCCAGTTGAAATTTTTTCAAAGTCCCTTAAAAATTTTCCAATTTTTGTCCCAATTCTTCCCATTCCCATTGAAACTTTTCAAATCCCTCTCAAAATTGTAGAAATTCTGTTGAAGCTTTTAAAATTCTCTCTAGTATTTTCAAAATCCATGGCCACATGTTTACAATTTCACGTAAAAAAAATGCTAAAATTCCAGTTGAAATTTTTTCAAAGTCCCTTAAAAATTTTCCAATTTTTGTCCCAATTCTTCCCATTCCCATTGAAACTTTTCAAATCCCTCTCAAAATTGTTGAAATTCTGTTGAAGCTTTTAAAATTCTCTCTAGAATTTTCAAAATCCATGGCCACATGTTTACAATTTCACGTCAAAAAATGGCTAAAATTCCAGTTGAAATTTTTTCAAAGTCCCTTCAAAATTTTCCAATTTTTGTCCCAATTCTTCCCATTCCCATTGAAACTTTTCAAATCCCTCTCAAAATTGTTGAAATTCTCTTGAAGCTTTTAAAATTCTCTCTAGAATTTTCAAAATCCATGGCCACATGTTTACAATTTCACGTAAAAAAAATGCTAAAATTCCAGTTGAAATTTTTTCAAAGTCCCTTAAAAATTTTCCAATTTTTGTCCCAATTCTTCCCATTCCCATTGAAACTTTTCAAATCCCTCTCAAAATTGTTGAAATTCTCTTGAAGCTTTTAATATTCTCTCTAGAATTTTCAAAATCCATGTCCACATGTTTACAATTTCACGTCAAAAAATGGCTAAAATTCCAGTTGAAATTTTTTCAAAGTCCCTTAAAAATTTTCCAATTTTTGTCCCAATTCTTCCCATTCCCATTGAAACTTTTCAAATCCCTCTCAAAATTGTAGAAATTCTGTTGAAGCTTTTAAAATTCTCTCTAGTATTTTCAAAATCCACTTAAACATGTTTACAATTTCACGTCAAAAAATGGCTAAAATTCCAGTTGAAATTTTTTCAAAGTCCCTTAAAAATTTTCCAATTTTTGTCCCAATTCTTCCCATTCCCATTGAAACTTTTCAAATTCCTCTCAAAATTGTTGAAATTCTGTTGAAGCTTTTAAAATTCTCTCTAGAATTTTCAAAATCCATGGCCACATGTCTACAATTTCACGTCAAAAAATTGCTAAAATTCCAGTTGAAATTTTTTCAAAGTCCCTTAAAAGTTTTCCAATTTTTGTCCCAATTCTTCCCATTCCCATTGAAACTTTTCAAATCCCTCTCAAAATTGTTGAAATTCTCTTGAAGCTTTTAAAATTCTCTCTAGAATTTTCAAAATCCATGTCCACATGTTTACAATTTCACGTAAAAAAATTGCTAAAATTCCAGCTGAAATTTTTTCAAAGTCCCTTAAAAATTTTCCAATTTTTGTCCCAATTCTTCCCATTCCCATTGAAACTTTTCAAATCCCTCTCAAAATTGTTGAAATTCTCTTGAAGCTTTTAAAATGCTCTCTAGAATTTTCAAAATCCATGTCCACATGTTTACAATTTCACGTAAAAAAAATGCTAAAATTCCAGTTGAAATTTTTTCAAAGTCCCTTAAAAATTTTCCAATTTTTGTCCCAATTCTTCCCATTCCCATTGAAACTTTTCAAATCCCTCTCAAAATTGTAGAAATTCTGTTGAAGCTTTTAAAATTCTCTCTAGTATTTTCAAAATCCACTTCAACATGTTTACAATTTCACGTCAAAAAATGGCTAAAATTCCAGTTGAAATTTTTTCAAAGTCCCTTAAAAATTTTCCAATTTTTGTCCCAATTCTTCCCATTCCCATTGAAACTTTTCAAATCCCTCTCAAAATTGTTGAAATTCTCTTGAAGCTTTTAAAATTCTCTCTAGAATTTTCAAAATCCATGGCCACATGTTTACAATTTTACGTAAAAAAAAAAGCTAAAATTCCAGTTGAAATTTTTTCAAAGTCCCTTAAAAATTTTCCAATTTTTGTCCCAATTCTTCCCATTCCCATTGAAACTTTTCAAATCCCTCTCAAAATTGTTGAAATTCTCTTGAAGCTTTTAAAATTCTCTCTAGAATTTTCAAAATCCATGGCCACATGTTTACAATTTCACGTCAAAAAATGGCTAAAATTCCAGTTGAAATTTTTTCAAAGTCCCTTCAAAATTTTCCAATTTTTGTCCCAATTCTTCCCATTCCCATTGAAACTTTTCAAATCCCTCTCAAAATTGTTGAAATTCTCTTGAAGCTTTTAAAATTCTCTCTAGAATTTTCAAAATCCATGGCCACATGTTTACAATTTCACGTAAAAAAAATGCTAAAATTCCAGTTGAAATTTTTTCAAAGTCCCTTAAAAATTTTCCAATTTTTGTCCCAATTCTTCCCATTCCCATTGAAACTTTTCAAATCCCTCTCAAAATTGTTGAAATTCTCTTGAAGCTTTTAATATTCTCTCTAGAATTTTCAAAATCCATGTCCACATGTTTACAATTTCACGTCAAAAAATGGCTAAAATTCCAGTTGAAATTTTTTCAAAGTCCCTTAAAAATTTTCCAATTTTTGTCCCAATTCTTCCCATTCCCATTGAAACTTTTCAAATCCCTCTCAAAATTGTAGAAATTCTGTTGAAGCTTTTAAAATTCTCTCTAGTATTTTCAAAATCCACTTCAACATGTTTACAATTTCACGTCAAAAAATGGCTAAAATTCCAGTTGAAATTTTTTCAAAGTCCCTTAAAAATTTTCCAATTTTTGTCCCAATTCTTCCCATTCCCATTGAAACTTTTCAAATTCCTCTCAAAATTGTTGAAATTCTGTTGAAGCTTTTAAAATTCTCTCTAGAATTTTCAAAATCCATGGCAACATGTCTACAATTTCACGTCAAAAAATTGCTAAAATTCCAGTTGAAATTTTTTCAAAGTCCCTTAAAAGTTTTCCAATTTTTGTCCCAATTCTTCCCATTCCCATTGAAACTTTTCAAATCCCTCTCAAAATTGTTGAAATTCTCTTGAAGCTTTTAAAATTCTCTCTAGAATTTTCAAAATCCATGTCCACATGTTTACAATTTCACGTAAAAAAATTGCTAAAATTCCAGCTGAAATTTTTTCAAAGTCCCTTAAAAATTTTCCAATTTTTGTCCCAATTCTTCCCATTCCCATTGAAACTTTTCAAATCCCTCTCAAAATTGTTGAAATTCTCTTGAAGCTTTTAAAATGCTCTCTAGAATTTTCAAAATCCATGTCCACATGTTTACAATTTCACGTAAAAAAAATGCTAAAATTCCAGTTGAAATTTTTTCAAAGTCCCTTAAAAATTTTCCAATTTTTGTCCCAATTCTTCCCATTCCCATTGAAACTTTTCAAATCCCTCTCAAAATTGTAGAAATTCTGTTGAAGCTTTTAAAATTCTCTCTAGTATTTTCAAAATCCACTTCAACATGTTTACAATTTCACGTCAAAAAATGGCTAAAATTCCAGTTGAAATTTTTTCAAAGTCCCTTAAAAATTTTCCAATTTTTGTCCCAATTCTTCCCATTCCCATTGAAACTTTTCAAATCCCTCTCAAAATTGTTGAAATTCTCTTGAAGCTTTTAAAATTCTCTCTAGAATTTTCAAAATCCATGGCCACATGTTTACAATTTTACGTAAAAAAAAAAGCTAAAATTCCAGTTGAAATTTTTTCAAAGTCCCTTAAAAATTTTCCAATTTTTGTCCCAATTCTTCCCATTCCCATTGAAACTTTTCAAATCCCTCTCAAAATTGTTGAAATTCTCTTGAAGCTTTTAAAATTCTCTCTAGAATTTTCAAAATCCATGGCCACATGTTTACAATTTCACGTCAAAAAATGGCTAAAATTCCAGTTGAAATTTTTTCAAAGTCCCCTTAAAAATTTTCCAATTTTTGTCCCAATTCTTCCCATTCCCATTGAAACTTTTCAAATCCCTCTCAAAATTGTTGAAATTCTCTTGAAGCTTTTAAAATTCTCTCTAGAATTTTCAAAATCCATGGCCACATGTTTACAATTTCACGTAAAAAAAATGCTAAAATTCCAGTTGAAATTTTTTCAAAGTCCCTTAAAAATTTTCCAATTTTTGTCCCAATTCTTCCCATTCCCATTGAAACTTTTCAAATCCCTCTCAAAATTGTTGAAATTCTCTTGAAGCTTTTAATATTCTCTCTAGAATTTTCAAAATCCATGTCCACATGTTTACAATTTCACGTCAAAAAATGGCTAAAATTCCAGTTGAAATTTTTTCAAAGTCCCTTAAAAATTTTCCAATTTTTGTCCCAATTCTTCCCATTCCCATTGAAACTTTTCAAATCCCTCTCAAAATTGTAGAAATTCTGTTGAAGCTTTTAAAAATTCTCTCTAGTATTTTCAAAATCCACTTCAACATGTTTACAATTTCACGTCAAAAAATGGCTAAAATTCCAGTTGAAATTTTTTCAAAGTCCCTTAAAAATTTTCCAATTTTTGTCCCAATTCTTCCCATTCCCATTGAAACTTTTCAAATTCCTCTCAAAATTGTTGAAATTCTGTTGAAGCTTTTAAAATTCTCTCTAGAATTTTCAAAATCCATGGCCACATGTCTACAATTTCACGTCAAAAAATTGCTAAAATTCCAGTTGAAATTTTTTCAAAGTCCCTTAAAAGTTTTCCAATTTTTGTCCCAATTCTTCCCATTCCCATTGAAACTTTTCAAATCCCTCTCAAAATTGTTGAAATTCTCTTGAAGCTTTTAAAATTCTCTCTAGAATTTTCAAAATCCATGTCCACATGTTTACAATTTCACGTAAAAAAATTGCTAAAATTCCAGCTGAAATTTTTTCAAAGTCCCTTAAAAATTTTCCAATTTTTGTCCCAATTCTTCCCATTCCCATTGAAACTTTTCAAATCTCTCAAAATTGTTGAAATTCTCTTGAAGCTTTTAAAATTCTCTCTAGAATTTTCAAAATCCATGGCCACATGTTTACAATTTCACGTCAAAAAATGGCTAAAATTCCAGTTGAAATTTTTTCAAAGTCCCTTAAAAATTTTCCAATTTTTGTCCCAATTCTTCCCATTCCCATTGAAACTTTTCAAATCCCTCTCAAAATTGTAGAAATTCTGTTGAAGCTTTTAAAATTCTCTCTAGTATTTTCAAAATCCACTTCAACATGTTTACAATTTCACGTCAAAAAATGGCTAAAATTCCAGTTGAAATTTTTTCAAAGTCCCTTAAAAATTTTCCAATTTTTGTCCCAATTCTTCCCATTCCCATTGAAACTTTTCAAATCCCTCTCAAAATTGTTGAAATTCTCTTGAAGCTTTTAAAATTCTCTCTAGAATTTTCAAAATCCATGGCCACATGTTTACAATTTTACGTAAAAAAAAAAGCTAAAATTCCAGTTGAAATTTTTTCAAAGTCCCTTAAAAATTTTCCAATTTTTGTCCCAATTCTTCCCATTCCCATTGAAACTTTTCAAATCCCTCTCAAAATTGTTGAAATTCTCTTGAAGCTTTTAAAATTCTCTCTAGAATTTTCAAAATCCATGTCCACATGTTTACAATTTCACGTCAAAAAATGGCTAAAATTCCAGTTGAAATTTTTTCAAAGTCCCTTAAAAATTTTCCAATTTTGGTCCCAATTCTTCCCATTCCCATTGAAACTTTTCAAATCCCTCTCAAAATTGTTGAAATTCTCTTGAAGCTTTTAAAATTCTCTCTAGAATTTTCAAAATCCATGGCCACATGTTTACAATTTCACGTAAAAAAAATGCTAAAATTCCAGTTGAAATTTTTTCAAAGTCCCTTAAAAATTTTCCAATTTTTGTCCCAATTCTTCCCATTCCCATTGAAACTTTTCAAATCCCTCTCAAAATTGTTGAAATTCTCTTGAAGCTTTTAAAATTCTCTCTAGAATTTTCAAAATCCATGTCCACATGTTTACAATTTCACGTAAAAAAATTGCTAAAATTCCAGCTGAAATTTTTTCAAAGTCCCTTAAAAATTTTCCAATTTTTGTCCCAATTCTTCCCATTCCCATTGAAACTTTTCAAATCCCTCTCAAAATTGTTGAAATTCTCTTGAAGCTTTTAAAATTCTCTCTAGAATTTTCAAAATCCATGTCCACATGTTTACAATTTCACGTCAAAAAATGGCTAAAATTCCAGTTGAAATTTTTTCAAAGTCCCTTAAAAATTTTCCAATTTTTGTCCCAATTCTTCCCATTCCCATTGAAACTTTTCAAATCCCTCTCAAAATTGTTGAAATTCTCTTGAAGCTTTTAAAATTCTCTCTGGAATTTTCAAAATCCATGGCCACATGTTTACAATTTAACGTAAAAAAAATGCTAAAATTCCAGTTGAAATTTTTTCAAAGTCCCTTAAAAATTTTCCAATTTTTGTCCCAATTCTTCCCATTCCCATTGAAACTTTTCAAATCCCTCTCAAAATTGTTGAAATTCTGTTGAAGCTTTTAAAATTCTCTCTAGAATTTTCAAAATCCATGGCCACATGTTTACAATTTCACGTCAAAAAATGGCTAAAATTCCAGTTGAAATTTTTTCAAAGTCCCTTCAAAATTTTCCAATTTTTGTCCCAATTCTTCCCATTCCCATTGAAACTTTTCAAATCCCTCTCAAAATTGTTGAAATTCTCTTGAAGCTTTTAAAATTCTCTCTAGAATTTTCAAAATCCATGGCCACATGTTTACAATTTCACGTAAAAAAAATGCTAAAATTCCAGTTGAAATTTTTTCAAAGTCCCTTAAAAATTTTCCAATTTTTGTCCCAATTCTTCCCATTCCCATTGAAACTTTTCAAATCCCTCTCAAAATTGTTGAAATTCTCTTGAAGCTTTTAATATTCTCTCTAGAATTTTCAAAATCCATGTCCACATGTTTACAATTTCACGTCAAAAAATGGCTAAAATTCCAGTTGAAATTTTTTCAAAGTCCCTTAAAAATTTTCCAATTTTTGTCCCAATTCTTCCCATTCCCATTGAAACTTTTCAAATCCCTCTCAAAATTGTAGAAATTCTGTTGAAGCTTTTAAAATTCTCTCTAGTATTTTCAAAATCCACTTCAACATGTTTACAATTTCACGTCAAAAAATGGCTAAAATTCCAGTTGAAATTTTTTCAAAGTCCCTTAAAAATTTTCCAATTTTTGTCCCAATTCTTCCCATTCCCATTGAAACTTTTCAAATTCCTCTCAAAATTGTTGAAATTCTGTTGAAGCTTTTAAAATTCTCTCTAGAATTTTCAAAATCCATGGCCACATGTCTACAATTTCACGTCAAAAAATTGCTAAAATTCCAGTTGAAATTTTTTCAAAGTCCCTTAAAAGTTTTCCAATTTTTGTCCCAATTCTTCCCATTCCCATTGAAACTTTTCAAATCCCTCTCAAAATTGTTGAAATTCTCTTGAAGCTTTTAAAATTCTCTCTAGAATTTTCAAAATCCATGTCCACATGTTTACAATTTCACGTAAAAAAATTGCTAAAATTCCAGCTGAAATTTTTTCAAAGTCCCTTAAAAATTTTCCAATTTTTGTCCCAATTCTTCCCATTCCCATTGAAACTTTTCAAATCCCTCTCAAAATTGTTGAAATTCTCTTGAAGCTTTTAAAATTCTCTCTAGAATTTTCAAAATCCATGGCCACATGTTTACAATTTCACGTCAAAAAATGGCTAAAATTCCAGTTGAAATTTTTTCAAAGTCCCTTCAAAATTTTCCAATTTTTGTCCCAATTCTTCCCATTCCCATTGAAACTTTTCAAATCCCTCTCAAAATTGTAGAAATTCTGTTGAAGCTTTTAAAATTCTCTCTAGTATTTTCAAAATCCACTTCAACATGTTTACAATTTCACGTCAAAAAATGGCTAAAATTCCAGTTGAAATTTTTTCAAAGTCCCTTAAAAATTTTCCAATTTTTGTCCCAATTCTTCCCATTCCCATTGAAACTTTTCAAATCCCTCTCAAAATTGTTGAAATTCTCTTGAAGCTTTTAAAATTCTCTCTAGAATTTTCAAAATCCATGGCCACATGTTTACAATTTTACGTAAAAAAAAAAGCTAAAATTCCAGTTGAAATTTTTTCAAAGTCCCTTAAAAATTTTCCAATTTTTGTCCCAATTCTTCCCATTCCCATTGAAACTTTTCAAATCCCTCTCAAAATTGTTGAAATTCTCTTGAAGCTTTTAAAATTCTCTCTAGAATTTTCAAAATCCATGTCCACATGTTTACAATTTCACGTCAAAAAATGGCTAAAATTCCAGTTGAAATTTTTTCAAAGTCCCTTAAAAATTTTCCAATTTTGGTCCCAATTCTTCCCATTCCCATTGAAACTTTTCAAATCCCTCTCAAAATTGTTGAAATTCTCTTGAAGCTTTTAAAATTCTCTCTAGAATTTTCAAAATCCATGGCCACATGTTTACAATTTCACGTAAAAAAAATGCTAAAATTCCAGTTGAAATTTTTTCAAAGTCCCTTAAAAATTTTCCAATTTTTGTCCCAATTCTTCCCATTCCCATTGAAACTTTTCAAATCCCTCTCAAAATTGTTGAAATTCTCTTGAAGCTTTTAAAATTCTCTCTAGAATTTTCAAAATCCATGTCCACATGTTTACAATTTCACGTAAAAAAATTGCTAAAATTCCAGCTGAAATTTTTTCAAAGTCCCTTCAAAATTTTCCAATTTTTGTCCCAATTCTTCCCATTCCCATTGAAACTTTTCAAATCCCTCTCAAAATTGTTGAAATTCTCTTGAAGCTTTTAAAATTCTCTCTAGAATTTTCAAAATCCATGTCCACATGTTTACAATTTCACGTCAAAAAATGGCTAAAATTCCAGTTGAAATTTTTTCAAAGTCCCTTAAAAATTTTCCAATTTTTGTCCCAATTCTTCCCATTCCCATTGAAACTTTTCAAATCCCTCTCAAAATTGTTGAAATTCTCTTGAAGCTTTTAAAATTCTCTCTGGAATTTTCAAAATCCATGGCCACATGTTTACAATTTAACGTAAAAAAAATGCTAAAATTCCAGTTGAAATTTTTTCAAAGTCCCTTAAAAATTTTCCAATTTTTGTCCCAATTCTTCCCATTCCCATTGAAACTTTTCAAATCCCTCTCAAAATTGTTGAAATTCTGTTGAAGCTTTTAAAATTCTCTCTAGAATTTTCAAAATCCATGGCCACATGTTTACAATTTCACGTCAAAAAATGGCTAAAATTCCAGTTGAAATTTTTTCAAAGTCCCTTCAAAATTTTCCAATTTTTGTCCCAATTCTTCCCATTCCCATTGAAACTTTTCAAATCCCTCTCAAAATTGTTGAAATTCTCTTGAAGCTTTTAAAATTCTCTCTAGAATTTTCAAAATCCATGGCCACATGTTTACAATTTCACGTAAAAAAAATGCTAAAATTCCAGTTGAAATTTTTTCAAAGTCCCTTAAAAATTTTCCAATTTTTGTCCCAATTCTTCCCATTCCCATTGAAACTTTTCAAATCCCTCTCAAAATTGTTGAAATTCTCTTGAAGCTTTTAAAATTCTCTCTAGAATTTTCAAAATCCATGTCCACATGTTTACAATTTCACGTCAAAAAATGGCTAAAATTCCAGTTGAAATTTTTTCAAAGTCCCTTAAAAATTTTCCAATTTTTGTCCCAATTCTTCCCATTCCCATTGAAACTTTTCAAATCCCTCTCAAAATTGTTGAAATTCTGTTGAAGCTTTTAAAATTCTCTCTAGAATTTTCAAAATCCATGGCCACATGTTTACAATTTCACATAAAAAATGGCTAAAATTCCAGTTGAAATTTTTTCAAAGTCCCTTAAAAATTTTCCAATTTTTGTCCCAATTCTTCCCATTCCCATTGAAACTTTTCAAATCCCTCTCAAAATTGTTGAAATTCTCTTGAAGCTTTTAAAATTCTCTCTAGAATTTTCAAAATCCATGTCCACATGTTTACAATTTCACGTCAAAAAATGGCTAAAATTCCAGTTGAAATTTTTTCAAAGTCCCTTAAAAATTTTCCAATTTTTGTCCCAATTCTTCCCATTCCCATTGAAACTTTTCAAATCCCTCTCAAAATTGTAGAAATTCTGTTGAAGCTTTTAAAATTCTCTCTAGTATTTTCAAAATCCACTTCAACATGTTTACAATTTCACGTCAAAAAATTGCTAAAATTCCAGTTGAAATTTTTCAAAGTCCCTTAAAAGTTTTCCAATTTTTGTCCCAATTCTTCCCATTCCCATTGAAACTTTTCAAATCCCTCTCAAAATTGTTGAAATTCTCTTGAAGCTTTTAAAATTCTCTCTAGAATTTTCAAAATCCATGTCCACATGTTTACAATTTCACGTAAAAAAATTGCTAAAATTCCAGCTGAAATTTTTTCAAAGTCCCTTAAAAATTTTCCAATTTTTGTCCCAATTCTTCCCATTCCCATTGAAACTTTTCAAATCCCTCTCAAAATTGTTGAAATTCTCTTGAAGCTTTTAAAATGCTCTCTAGAATTTTCAAAATCCATGTCCACATGTTTAAAATTTCACGTAAAAAAAATGCTAAAATTCCAGTTGAAATTTTTTCAAAGTCCCTTAAAAATTTTCCAATTTTTGTCCCAATTCTTCCCATTCCCATTGAAACTTTTCAAATCCCTCTCAAAATTGTTGAAATTCTCTTGAAGCTTTTAAAATTCTCTCTGGAATTTTCAAAATCCATGGCCACATGTTTACAATTTAACGTAAAAAAAAAGCTAAAATTCCAGTTGAAATTTTTTCAAAGTCCCTTAAAAATTTTCCAATTTTTGTCCCAATTCTTCCCATTCCCATTGAAACTTTTCAAATCCCTCTCAAAATTGTTGAAATTCTGTTGAAGCTTTTAAAATTCTCTCTAGAATTTTCAAAATCCATGGCCACATGTTTACAATTTCACGTCAAAAAATGGCTAAAATTCCAGTTGAAATTTTTTCAAAGTCCCTTCAAAATTTTCCAATTTTTGTCCCAATTCTTCCCATTCCCATTGAAACTTTTCAAATCCCTCTCAAAATTGTTGAAATTCTCTTGAAGCTTTTAAAATTCTCTCTAGAATTTTCAAAATCCATGTCCACATGTTTACAATTTCACGTCAAAAAATGGCTAAAATTCCAGTTGAAATTTTTTCAAAGTCCCTTAAAAATTTTCCAATTTTTGTCCCAATTCTTCCCATTCCCATTGAAACTTTTCAAATTCCTCTCAAAATTGTTGAAATTCTGTTGAAGCTTTTAAAATTCTCTCTAGAATTTTCAAAATCCACTTCAACATGTTTAAAATTTCACATAAAAAATGGCTAAAATTCCAGTTGAAATTTTTTCAAAGTCCCTTAAAAATTTTCCAATTTTTGTCCCAATTCTTCCCATTCCCATTGAAACTTTTCAAATCCCTCTCAAAATTGTTGAAATTCTCTTGAAGCTTTTAAAATTCTCTCTAGAATTTTCAAAATCCATGTCCACATGTTTACAATTTCACGTCAAAAAATGGCTAAAATTCCAGTTGAAATTTTTTCAAAGTCCCTTAAAAATTTTCCAATTTTTGTCCCAATTCTTCCCATTCCCATTGAAACTTTTCAAATCCCTCTCAAAATTGTAGAAATTCTCTTGAAGCTTTTAAAATTCTCTCTAGTATTTTCAAAATCCACTTCAACATGTTTACAATTTCACGTCAAAAAATGGCTAAAATTCCAGTTGAAATTTTTTCAAAGTCCCTTAAAAATTTTCCAATTTTTGTCCCAATTCTTCCCATTCCCATTGAAACTTTTCAAATTCCTCTCAAAATTGTTGAAATTCTCTTGAAGCTTTTAAAATTCTCTCTAGAATTTTCAAAATCCATGTCCACATGTTTACAATTTCACGTCAAAAAATTGCTAAAATTCCAGTTGAAATTTTTTCAAAGTCCCTTAAAAGTTTTCCAATTTTTGTCCCAATTCTTCCCATTCCCATTGAAACTTTTCAAATCCCTCTCAAAATTGTTGAAATTCTCTTGAAGCTTTTAAAATTCTCTCTAGAATTTTCAAAATCCATGTCCACATGTTTACAATTTCACGTAAAAAAATTGCTAAAATTCCAGCTGAAATTTTTTCAAAGTCCCTTAAAAATTTTCCAATTTTTGTCCCAATTCTTCCCATTCCCATTGAAACTTTTCAAATCCCTCTCAAAATTGTTGAAATTCTCTTGAAGCTTTTAAAATGCTCTCTAGAATTTTCAAAATCCATGTCCACATGTTTACAATTTCACGTAAAAAAAATGCTAAAATTCCAGTTGAAATTTTTTCAAAGTCCCTTAAAATTTTCCAATTTTTGTCCCAATTCTTCCCATTCCCATTGAAACTTTTCAAATCCCTTTCAAAATTGTAGAAATTCTGTTGAAGCTTTTAAAATTCTCTCTAGAATTTTCAAAATCCATGGCCAACATGTTTACAATTTCACGTCAAAAAATGGCTAAAATTCCAGTTGAAATTTTTTCAAAGTCCCTTAAAAATTTTCCAATTTTTGTCCCAATTCTTCCCATTCCCATTGAAACTTTTCAAATCCCTCTCAAAATTGTTGAAATTCTCTTGAAGCTTTTAAAATTCTCTCTAGAATTTTCAAAATCCATGGCCACATGTTTACAATTTCACGTAAAAAAAAAGCTAAAATTCCAGTTGAAATTTTTTCAAAGTCCCTTAAAAATTTTCCAATTTTTGTCCCAATTCTTCCCATTCCCATTGAAACTTTTCAAATCCCTCTCAAAATTGTTGAAATTCTCTTGAAGCTTTTAAAATTCTCTCTAGAATTTTCAAAATCCATGGCCACATGTTTACAATTTCACGTCAAAAAATGGCTAAAATTCCAGTTGAAATTTTTTCAAAGTCCCTTAAAAATTTTCCAATTTTGTCCCAATTCTTCCCATTCCCATTGAAACTTTTCAAATCCCTCTCAAAATTGTTGAAATTCTCTTGAAGCTTTTAAAATTCTCTCTAGAATTTTCAAAATCCATGGCCACATGTTTACAATTTCACGTAAAAAAATGCTAAAATTCCAGTTGAAATTTTTTCAAAGTCCCTTAAAAATTTTCCAATTTTTGTCCCAATTCTTCCCATTCCCATTGAAACTTTTCAAATCCCTCTCAAAATTGTTGAAATTCTCTTGAAGCTTTTAAAATTCTCTCTAGAATTTTCAAAATCCATGGCCACATGTTTACAATTTCACGTAAAAAAATGCTAAAATTCCAGCTGAAATTTTTTCAAAGTCCCTGAAAAATTTTCCAATTTTTGTCCCAATTCTTCCCATTCCCATTGAAACTTTTCAAATCCCTCTCAAAATTGTTGAAATTCTCTTGAAGCTTTTAAAATTCTCTCTAGAATTTTCAAATCCATGTCCACATGTTTACAATTTCACGTCAAAAAATGGCTAAAATTCCAGTTGAAATTTTTTCAAAGTCCCTTAAAAATTTTCCAATTTTTGTCCCAATTCTTCCCATTCCCATTGAAACTTTTCAAATTCCCTCTCAAAATTGTTGAAATTCTGTTGAAGCTTTTAAAATTCTCTCTAGAATTTTCAAAATCCATGGCCACATGTTTACAATTTCACATAAAAAAATTGGCTAAAATTCCAGTTGAAATTTTTTCAAAGTCCCTTAAAAATTTTCCAATTTTTGTCCCAATTCTTCCCATTCCCATTGAAACTTTTCAAATCCCTCTCAAAATTGTTGAAATTCTCTTGAAGCTTTTAAAATTCTCTCTAGAATTTTCAAAATCCATGGCCACATGTTTACAATTTCACATAAAAAAATGCTAAAATTCCAGTTGAAATTTTTTCAAAGTCCCTTAAAAATTTTCCAATTTTGTCCCAATTCTTCCCATTCCCATTGAAACTTTTCAAATCCTCTCAAAATTGTTGAAATTCTCTTGAAGCTTTTAAAATTCTCTCTGGAATTTTCAAAATCCATGGCCACATGTTTACAATTTAACGTAAAAAAAATGCTAAAATTCCAGTTGAAATTTTTTCAAAGTCCCTTAAAAATTTTCCAATTTTTGTCCCAATTCTTCCCATTCCCATTGAAACTTTTCAAATC